>NC_070588.1:513208-530708 GCF_027409825.1 Scomber japonicus | reverse complement strand
AGTGCCTCAGAGGAGGTGTGAATGTATCAGAGGAGGTGCAGTGTGTCAGAGGAGGTGCAGTGTGTCAGAGGAGGTGTGAATGTCTCAGAGGAGGTGCAGTGTCTCAGAGGAGATGCAGTGTGTCAGAGGAGGTGCAGTGTGTCAGAGGAGGTGCAGTGTCTCAGAGGAGGTGCAGTGTCTCAGAGGAGGTGTGAATGTTTCAGAGGAGGTGCGAGTGTCTCAGAGGAGGTGTGAGTGTGTCAGAGGAGGTGCAGTGTGTCAGAGGAGGTGCAGTGTCTCAGAGGAGGTGTGAGTGTCTCAGAGGAGGTGCAGTGTCTCAGAGGAGGTGCAGTGTCTCAGAGGAGGTGTGAATGTTTCAGAGGAGGTGCGAGTGTCTCAGAGGAGGTGCAGTGTCTCAGAGGAGGTGTGAATGTCTCAGAGGAGGTGTGAGTGTCTCAGAGGAGGTGCAGTGTCTCAGAGGAGGTGCAGTGCCTCAGAGGAGATGCAGTGTGTCAGAGGAGGTGTGAATGTCTCAGAGGAGGTGTGAGTGTCTCAGAGGAGGTGCAGTGTCTCAGAGGAGGTGTGAATGTCTCAGAGGAGGTGTGAGTGTCTCAGAGGAGGTGCAGTGTCTCAGAGGAGGTGCAGTGTCTCAGAGGAGGTGTGAATGTCTCAGAGGAGGTGTGAATGTCTCAGAGGAGGTGCAGTGTCTCAGAGGAGGTGTGAGTGTCTCAGAGGAGGTGTGAGTGTCTCAGAGGAGGTGTGAGTGTCTCAGAGGAGGTGCAGTGTCTCAGAGGAGGTGCAGTATTTCAGTGGAGGTGTGAATGTTTCAGAGGAGGTGCAGTGTCTCAGAGGAGGTGTGAATGTCTCAGAGGTGTGAGTGTCTCAGAGGAGGTGCAGTGTCTCGGAGGAGGTGCAGTGTCTCAGAGGAGGTGTGAATGTCTCAGAGGAGGAGTGAATGTCTCAGAGGAGGTGCAGTGTCTCAGAGGAGGTGCAGTGTCTCAGAGGAGGTGTGAATGTTTCAGAGGAGGTGTGAGTGTTTCAGAGGAGGTGCAGTGTCTCAGAGGAGGTGCAGTGTCTCAGAGGAGGTGCAGTGTCTCAGAGGAGGTGTGAATGTCTCAGAGGAGGTGTGAATGTCTCAGAGGAGGTGCAGTGTCTCAGAGGAGGTGCAGTGTCTCAGAGGAGGTGTGAATGTTTCAGAGGAGGTGTGAGTGTTTCAGAGGAGGTGCAGTGTCTCAGAGGAGGTGCAGTGTCTCAGAGGAGGTGCAGTGTCTCAGAGGAGGTGTGAATGTCTCAGAGGAGGTGTGAATGTCTCAGAGGAGGTGCAGTATCTCAGAGGAGGTGTGAATGTCTCAGAGGAGGTGCAGTGTGTCAGAGGAGGTGCAGAACAGACCTGGATGGGGAAGATCTTGACGGCCACATATTCACTGAGCAGCTGAGCCTTCCACACGCAGCCGAAGCGCCCCCTGGCTTTCACCTCCAGTAGCTGCAGAGGCTTGTGTCCCAGGATGGGGGAGGGGGGCAGAGGACTCGGGTCCTGCAGGAGGAACCAGACTGAGTGAGTCCTGAACCAACAACAGACTGATGGGACTCTTCTGACACTTCCTGCTGTTTATAAACTTGTATCACAGTCAGTTCAGACGTGTTCACTTCCTGTCTCTGAACATGTGTGTCCTGATGAAAGCAGCTTTCATCTGTGATCCTCTCAATATATTACAACACTGTCAAACAACTAACACCTCATTTCATTTGTTGTGATTAGGCATGGGCCGGTTACCGGTTTCAAGGTTTACCACGGTATGAAAAAGTCACGGTTTCAAAACCACTAAAATTTTCCGTCACACCGTTCCTGCGGTATGATACAGCCTGTGATACAGTCTGTGGTATGATACAGTCTGTGGGTATGATACAGTCTGTGGTATGATACAGTCTGTGGTATGATAGAGTCTGTGGTATGATACAGTCTGTGGTATGATACAGTCTGTGGGTATGATACAGTCTGTGGGTATGATACAGTCTGTGGGTATGATAGAGTCTGTGGTATGATACAGTCTGTGGGTATGATACAGTCTGTGGGTATGATACAGTCTGCGGGTATGATACAGTCTGGGGGTATGATAGAGTCTGTGGTATGATACAGTCTGTGGTATGATACAGTCTGTGGGTATGATACAGTCTGTGGGTATGATACAGTCTGCGGGTATGATACAGTCTGTGGTATGATACAGTCTGTGGTATGATACAGTCTGTGGGCATGATACAGTCTGTGGTATTATACAGTCTGTGGTATGATACAGTCTGTGGTATGATACAGTCTGTGGGTATGATACAGTCTGTGGTATGATACAGTCTGTGGTATGATACAGTCTGTGGTATGATACAGTCTGTGGTATGATACAGTCTGTGGGTATGATACAGTCTGTGGTATGATGCAGTCTGTGGTATGATACAGTCTGTGGTATGATACAGTCTGTGGTATGATACAGTCTGATACAGTCTGTGGTATGATACAGTCTGTGGGTATGATACAGTCTGTGGGTATGATACAGTCTGCGGTATGATACAGTCTGTGGGTATGATACAGTCTGTGGTATGATACAGTCTGTGGTATGATACAGTCTGTGGGTATGATACAGTCTGTGGTATGATACAGTCTGATACAGTCTGTGGTATGATACAGTCTGTGGGTATGATACAGTCTGTGGGTATGATACAGTCTGTGATACAGTCTGTGGGTATGATACAGTCTGTGGTATGATACAGTCTGTGGGTATGATACAGTCTGTGGTATGATACAGTCTGTGATACAGTCTGTGGGTATGATACAGTCTGTGGGTATGATACAGTCTGTGGTATGATACAGTCTGTGGTATGATACAGTCTGTGGTATGATACAGTCTGTGGTATGATACAGTCTGTGGGTATGATACAGTCTGTGGTATGATACAGTCTGTGGTATGATACAGTCTGTGGTATGGTACAGTCTGTGGGTATGATACAGTCTGTGGGTATGATACAGTCTGTGGGTATGATACAGTCTGTGGGTATGATACAGTCTGTGGTATGATACAGTCTGTGGTCTGTGGGTATGATACAGTCTGTGGTCTGTGGGTATGATACAGTCTGTGGTATGATACAGTCTGTGGTATGATACAGTCTGTGGGTATGATACAGTCTGTGGTATGATACAGTCTGTGGGTATGATACAGTCTGTGGGTATGATACAGTCTGCGGTATGATACAGTCTGTGGTATGATACAGTCTGTGGTATGATACAGTCTGTGGGTATGATACAGTCTGTGGGTATGATACAGTCTGTGGGTATGATACAGTCTGTGGTATGATACAGTCTGTATGATACAGTCTGTGGTATGATACAGTCTGTGGTATGATACAGTCTGTGGGTATGATACAGTCTGTGTGGTATGATACAGTCTGTGGGTATGATACAGTCTGTGGTATGATACAGTCTGTGGTGTGATACAGTCTGTGGGTATGATACAGTCTGTGGTGTGATACAGTCTGTGGTATGATACAGTCTGTGGGTATGATACAGTCTGTGGTATGATACAGTCTGTGGGTATGATACAGTCTGTGGGTATGATACAGTCTGTGGGTATGATACAGTCTGTGGTATGATACAGTCTGTGGGTATGATACAGTCTGTGGTATGATACAGTCTGTGGGTATGATACAGTCTGTGGTATGATACAGTCTGTGGTATGATACAGTCTGTGGGTATGATACAGTCTGTGGGTATGATACAGTCTGTGGGTATGATACAGTCTGTGGGTATGATACAGTCTGTGATACAGTCTGTGGGTATGATACAGTCTGGGGTATGATACAGTCTGTGGTATGATACAGTCTGTGGTATGATACAGTCTGTGGGTATGATACAGTCTGTGGTGTGATACAGTCTGTGGTATGATACAGTCTGCGGTATGATACAGTCTGTGGGTATGAGCGGGTTTTTTAATGTGACGTCTGGTCAGAGAGAGAGTGGAGGTCCCTCAGGTCGTGTGCAGCTGCAGCGTGAAGTACAACCCCTCCCGTACTCCGGTTGCTGTTACAAGCAGGTAGCTCTGCAGGCTGTATGACGGCTGAAGGAGGCGAGCCCTCCGAACTTTCCCCCCGTCTAAAAAGCGCCAAGTCGGCTGTATTTATACTTCGGCTACCGTAAAAAGACAGACGGCCGCGGCTCAGAGGAAGAAGGTCCCGGACAGTAGCAGCGTGAGGAGGAAATACATCCTATATGATCGTGAGCTAAGCTCCTGCTGCATTTATTTATATTTATCTTAGATGTGTTTTTACTTTTGTCTATTCTTTATGTTCTGATCTTGATCCACAGGTTAAGTGATTGCATTTATTTGCATTTTGTTTTTGTTTTTTTTCACAAAAAAAAATAAATTGATGTCGTGACTTGAGTTGCAGGTTTAGCCTCAGTTAAAGGACTGCACTCATTTTTTTAATTATCTATTTAGAAATAATTCAGTTATTTTTATTATTATTTATTTTAAATACATATTTACTAAAAATAAAAGACTGTTCAATGGAAAAAAAACATTTTTTTTTGGTTTTAAATACAGACATTTCAAAATATCACATTTTATAGCCGTAATCATAAAACCGTGAAACCGTGATATTTTTACCTCAAGTTATCATACCGTCAGAATCTCATACCGACCCATGCCTAAGTTGTGATCACATAAAAAATAAATAAATAAATAAAAAAGACAAAATGGGGTCAACAACAACAACACCAACAATAATAATAATAATAATAATAATAATAATAATAATAATAATAATAATAATGAGAAGGATAGTAGTAATAATAATGCTGCTCTGGTATCAGTGGGTTTTGGCATCAGGCAGCGGTGGGGGGGGTGAACCCTCTCTGGATGCGTTCTGTCAGATCCACGTCATGCACAGATCACAGAGACACACAGAGTGCAGCACAGAGATGCAAACTCAGAGTCAAACTGAAGTTAAAGTAAAGTAACGGTAACGGTAACGGTAACGTAACGGTAACGTAACGGGGACACAGAGGTGCAGGGAGGACGTCGGGTCTCTTACCTCGATCATTATGTGAAAGGCGTGCTGGTTCCAGAGGAGAGGCGGAGACAGAAACACACAGCTCATACCACCCGTCGCATCACACACTCATTATTACTGACCAGCACCAAGCCCCGTTACAGGGGGTCAAACATGCGGCCCGCGGGCCAGGACCGGCCCACCAAGGAGTCCAATCCGGCCCACTTTCCTTCCTGTCCTCTTCCATCTTTCCTTCCTTCCTCCGACCCTCCCTTTCTTCCTCCGACCCTCCCTTTCTTCCTCCGACCCTCCCTTTCTTCCTTCCTTCGATCCTCCCTTTCTTCCTCCGACCCTCCCTTTCTTCCTTCGATCCTCCCTTTCTTCCTTCAATCTTTCCTTCCTTCCTTCGATCCTCCCTTTCTTCCTTCCATCTTTTCATCCTGTCTTCTCTTCCTTACTTCTGTCTGTCCCTCCTCCCTTCAATCTTTCCTTCATTCCTTCCTTCCTTTCATCTTTCCTTACTCTCTTCTCTTCCTTCCTTCATTCCTTCTCTTCCTTCCTTCCATCTTTTCATCCTGTCTTCTCTTCCTTCCTTCATTCCTTCCTTTCTTTCATCTTTCCTTACTGTCTTCTCTCCTCTTCCTCCCTTCCTTCCATCTTTCCTTCCTTCCTTCGATCCTCCCTTTCTTCCTTCCATCTTTTCATCCTGTCTTCTCTTCCTTACTTCCATCTGTCCTTCCTCCCTTCCTTCCTTCAATCTTTCCTTCATTCCTTCCTCCCTTTCTTTCCTCTTTCCTTACTGTCTTCTCTCCTCTTCCTTCCATCTTTCCTCTTTCCTTCGATCCTCCCTCCCTTCCTTCCATCTTTACATCCTGTCTTCTCTTCCTTCCTTCCATCTTTACATCCTGTCTTCTCTTCCTTCCTTCCTTCCTTCCATCTTTACATCCTGTCTTCTCTTCCTTCCTTCCTTCCTTCCATCTTTACATCCTGTCTTCCCTTCCTTCCTTCCTTCCTTCCATCTTTTTAATGGACCAGCCCACATCAGATCAGATTGGTCTGTATGTGGCCCTTGAATGAAGATGAGTTTGACACCTCTGCCCTGTTGTATCTGTAACCATGCATGGGGGGGGGGGGGCGAGGGCCCATTCATCGCTGCTTGCAGCTTTAATTATTATTCTTATTACTGTAAATCAGAACGAAGCAGCTCATCACATCAACTCTTTCTTTTTTAATGACTTTTATTTGTGCGGTGAGCCTCTGATATCCACTTCCTGTCTGCAGGTCAACGTGAACCCTGTTATTTTTCTAGTTTTTATTCAGCAGAAGAAGAAATTCAGTTTGAGACACAAGCTTTAAAAGAACAGAAGAAGAAATGAGATGATGAATCTGACAGAAACGCTCCAGGCTGGGGGGGTAAGGGAGGGGGGGGCTCAGATCAATCAAAGCTTCTTTACTGACATTATAAACTGTTTCATTAAAGTCTGAAAACCCTACGAATCATTAGGGCCGTTTCCACCGCAGGAACTTCGGGGTAATTTTACGGGGCCGTGGCCGTTGGTTCGTGTCTCCACCGCAGGAACCGCCTCCAAAGGACAGGGTTCCGGAAGTTTTACAGGGGCTAAGCGAGTCCCTGCCTCGGAGTAGGTACTCCGAACGGCCTCGAAAAACTCTACGGTGCTGATTGGAACTTCCTCTCACTCGGCCCTCTCAGTGGAGACACAGCGGTTGACAGGGCCGAGTGAGAGGAAGGTTCCTGTAAAGTTCCTGTCACTCAAATAGTTCCAGGAACTTCTTCAGTGGAAACGGCCCTATTTTAGGTTTGAGTTCATATGAATGAGAGTGTGAGTGTGTGTGTGTGTGTGTGTGTGTGTGTGTGTGTGTGTGTGTGTCTGACCTGTGTAGGGACCAGGACGGGGGGGTAAGCCAGTTTGTGGTGTCTGTACATCCAGAAGGAGAAGAGGACGATGGCGGTGACGGCCATGATGGGAACCAGCGAGTACATGAGGGTCGTCAGCACGGGGGGCGGAGCCGCCGGCATCGGCTTGTTCGTCGCTACGGCAACAAGCAAGGACAGAAAAAATAAAAGGTCAGTTTGTTAAATTACAACAACACAAAATACATTCACCTGTTTCAACTTAAAAACTGTAAAGTCTCAATAAAACACATCAACTAGTTTAATATGTAATATCTATCATTCTACTGTGGTTACACCATTTGACATTTTGTGGTTACACCATTTGACATTTTGTGGTTACACCATTTGACATTTTCAGGAGCATTCAGTCTTACTTTTGGTCATTTCAAATCTCTCTTATTGATCTTTTTTTAATATATTGATTATATTGAACTGGGCGTAACCTCCATGATGTCTTGCTGCGGAGTTCAGTCTGAATTTATCTATAACCTTCGTGTCGTCCTCCCTTCCTTCCTTCCATCTTTCATTCCTGTCTTCTTTTCCTTCCTTCCTTCCATCTTTCATTCCTGTCTTCTTTTCCTTCCTTCTGTCCTTCCTTCTTTCCTTCCTTCCTTCCTTCCTCCCTCTTTTTTTCTTTCTTTCCTTCCCTCCTTCCTTCCTTCCTCCTTTCCTCCTTTCCTTCCTCTTCCACCCTTCCCTCCTTCCTTCCTCCCTCCCTCCCTCTCTTATTGATCTTTTTTTAATATATTGATTATATTGAAGTGGGCGTAACCTCCATGATGTCTTGCTGCGGAGTTCAGTCTGAATTTAAACCTGATGCTGCTTTTAAATCTAGTTTAACTCATTTATGAACTTATTTATTTATCATGTATCTGTATGAATGTATATGTAGATGGGGGGGGGAGCTCACTGGGGAGGGGGGGCAGGTCGGGGGGGCTGTAGGAGAACCTCTGGTTACACAGACTTCCTTCACAGCAGCAGAAAAAGACTTCAGGAGCGTCTTTCTTCTCCACGCACTCGTTCCTGTCAGAGAAGAAGAAAACCAACAGGTACACATCATGATGACATCATCGTGAAGCAGCTGATCCGTCTCCACGACAACCAGACTAATCACACACACACACACGCTGCAGGACTCACCTGTCGTAACAGTTGACGTCGTCCAACCAGCAGCCTTGTTTCACCACCTGAACGACACCTGACACGTTCTTCCAGGTGGAGAAGCAGTGCAGACGCTTGTCCTTCTCCCCGGAGCACGTGACCACGCTGAGGTTCCCCCGAGCCTCCATCAGCGAGGAGGAGGAGGAGGAGGAGGAGGAGGAGGAGGAGGAGGAGGGGGGGGAGGGGGAGTAGCTGTAGTGGACACACTGCTGAGTCTCTGAGCGGCCCAGGATGGCACCTGAGGAGACAACAAGGGTCCAAGTCTTGACTGACAGCTGATTCATTGATTAGGAACATCGTTACAAACTAAACAGAACTGAAAGGACTCAGTGTGAGGTCACCATGGCGACCGCATCCACATGTGAGCCAACCAATGGAAGCTGAGGTCAGACGTGAGATCAATGTGAACATTATCAAACACTTATTAGATATTTTGTAGTTTTGAACACAGGAAACTAAATAACTGTGATCAGAGTCTCCCGATAGCTTCACTAGTACCTCTAACAGTACTACAGTAGAGTACTAGTACCTCTAACTGTACTACAGTAGAGTACTAGTACCTCTAACTGTACTACAGTATAGTACTAGTACCTCTAACAGTACTACAGTAAAGTACTAGTACCTCTAACAGTACTACAGTAAAGTACTAGTACCTCTAACTGTACTACAGTAAAGTACTAGTACCTCTAACTGTACTACAGTAAAGTACTAGTACCTCTAACTGTACTACAGTAAAGTACTAGTACCTCTAACTGTACTACAGTAGAGTACTAGTACCTCTAACTGTACTACAGTAAAGTACTAGTACCTCAGACTGTACTACAGTAGAGTACTAGTACCTCTAACTGTACTACAGTAAAGTACTAGTACCTCTAACTGTACTACAGTAAAGTACTAGTACCTCTAACTGTACTACAGTAAAGTACAAGTACCTCTAACTGTACTACAGTAAAGTACTAGTACCTCAGACTGTACTACAGTAAAGTACTAGTACCTCTAACTGTACTACAGTAAAGTACTAGTACCTCTAACTGTACTACAGTAGAGTACTAGTACCTCAGACTGTACTACAATAAAGTATAAGTACCTCTAACTGTACTACAGTAAAGTACTAGTACCTCAAACTGTATTACAGTAAAGTACTAGTACCTCTAACTGTACTACAGTAAAGTAGTAGTACCTCTAACAGTACTACAGTAAAGTACTAGTACCTCTAACTGTACTACAGTAAAGTAGTAGTACCTCTAACAGTACTACAGTAAAGTACTAGTACCTCTAACTGTACTACAGCAAAGTACTAGTACGTCTACAGTAAAGTACAAGTACCTCAAACTGTACTACAGTAGAGTACTAGTACCTCTAACAGTACTACAGTAAAGTACTAGTACCTCTAACTGTACTACAGTAAAGTACTAGTACCTCTAACAGTACTACAGTAAAGTACTAGTACCTCTAACTGTACTGCAGTAAAGTACTAGTACCTCAATCTGTACTGCAGTAAAGTACTAGTACCTCTAACTATACTACAGTAAAGTACTAGTACCTCTACCTGTACTGCAGTAAAGTACTAGTACCTCTAACTGTACTACAGTAATGTACTAGTACCTCAAACTGTACTGCATTAAAGTACAAGTACCTCTAACTGTACTAGAGTAAAGTACTAGTACCTCAAACTGTACTACAGTAAAGTACAAGTACCTCTAACTGTACTGCATTAAAGTACAAGTACCTCTAACTGTACTACAGTAGAGTACTAGTACCTCTAACTGTACTACAGTATAGTACTAGTACCTCTAACAGTACTACAGTAAAGTACAAGTACCTCTAACAGTACTACAGTAAAGTACTAGTACCTCTAACTGTACTGCATTAAAGTACTAGTACCTCTAACTGTACTACAGTAAAGTACTAGTACCTCTAACTGTACTACAGTAAAGTACTAGTACCTCAAACTGTATTACAGTAAAGTACAACTAGTAATAATAGTAGATAATATAGATATACATTTATATATATATGTATATGTATGTATAGTGTATATATGAGAGCTGCACACACACTCACACACACACACAGTACTACTGCAGTAAAGTACAAGTACCTCTAACTGTACTACAGTAAAGTACTAGTACCTCTAACTGTACTACAGTACATGTTCTACTAACTAGTACTGGTTAGGGTTAACTAGTACTAGTTAGTATTAACTGGTAGTCAGGTGACAGGTGAGGGCAGCAGACTCACCTGAGGAGCAGGAGATGAGGAAAACACTGAAGGCCAGTTTGGTCGCTGATCCCATGATGGATCCAAAGTTAAATATGTTTAATCTGAGTTTTAATCCCATAAAGAGGAGACAGGTGAGTCCTGGACCCGGAGCTGCAGGTGAGTCCTGGACCCGGAGCTGCAGGTGAGTCCTGGACCCGGAGCTGCAGGTACAAGTTGTTTATCAGGGTTAGAGACAGGGACCACCGGGAAACATCACCCGGCTCTCAGGTGTCCTCCCCGGACTCAGAGCAGAGCTTCAGGCCGGCTCTCAGGTGTCCTCCCCGGACTCAGAGCAGAGCTTCAGGCCGGCTCTCAGGTGTCCTCCCCGGACTCAGAGCAGAGCTTCAGGCCGGCATGAGGCGGTCCTCTCCGGGGTGAAAGTTAACAGAAACACCGTCTTTTTCTCCGGTTTTAACGAGGACATTTTCATGTATCTAACCGGTAGTAATATAAACCTATAAACACAGCTCACGGCCAGCACGGTGAACCGATCCGCGGTCAGAGTCCAGCAGCTCCGGTGACACAGAACGTGACCGAGCCGAGCTGCAGCCGCAGGCCGCCGGCGGAGCGCTGTTCCCGGGAACGGACAGCTGCCTGGCCCGGCTAGCTGTTAGCTCCCACACCGGACACACACACACACTCACACACAAACACCGGACCGGTTCTCCTCACGGACCGGGACCGAGTGACAGCCAGCAGCCGAGCTTTGCGCCTCCTGCTGCGGATCCTTCCGTGGCTGCTCCCTCTCTCCCAGCAAAGATGGCCGCTCTGATTATTATGGTTTGTTTCAGCTCCTTCCATAGAGCCGGGATACTGTGATTGACACCCGGCAGCAGCCAATAGGAAGCGTGGAAAGGTGCTCAGCCCGGAGCGCTCCGCCAATCATGTGCGGCCTCGCGACACAGGACGGCTGGAATGCCAGAGGAGATCCCGCCTCCTGCAGGGAGAGTGGCGGGACGTCAGAGCCAACATGGCGGCCGGCCATCCCATAATGTATACCACCACTATCATCTATATGATCAATACATTATCAATATTAAACTCAATGAATAATCAAACTGTGAAGCAGCATACTCAACACACAGGTAACCGGAAGCTTCATGTGACTTTAACATGTGAAGTCATTTTAAAGGTAAATCTGATTCTTCTTCACAGTAAGAGGATTGAAGCCTTCCTCAGAGAGAGTTCAGCTGTACGTGACATGAGGTTGACCTGGATACGATAACTGTCCCAGTTACAGATCAATTCTGACCCATCAGATATAATCCACTATAATCCTCTAATCTGTAGTTCACTGCTGCTCAGACGCTCGTCTGCTCAACACCAGCACAGAGACACATTCCTTATAGTTGTTTCATAGATTTTACCTTCTGATCTGCTGCTGCGGCTCTACTGCTGCTGCTGCTGCTCTACTGCTGCTCTACTGCTGCTGCTGCTCTACTGCTGCTGCTGCTGCTGCTCTACTGCTGCTGCTGCTGCTCTACTACTACTGCTGCTGCTGATCTACTACTACTGCTGCTGCTCTACTGCTGCTGCTGCTGCTCTACTGCTGCTGCTACTGCTCTACTACTACTGCTGCTGCTGATCTACTGCTGCTGCTGCTGATCTACTGCTGCTGCTGCTGCTGCTCTACTACTACTGCTGCTGCTCTACTGCTGCTGCTGCTGCTCTACTGCTGCTGCTACTGCTCTACTACTACTGCTGCTGCTGATCTACTACTACTGCTGCTGCTCTACTACTACTGCTGCTGCTCTACTACTGCTGCTGCTCTATTACTGCTGCTACTGCTCTACTACTACTGCTGCTCTACTGCTGCTGCTCTACTACTACTGCTGCTACTGCTCTACTACTACTGCTGCTACTGCTCTACTACTGCTGCTGCTGCTGATCTACTGCTGCTGCTACTGCTGCTCTACTACTACTGCTGCTCTACTGCTGCTGCTGCTCTACTGCTGCTGCTACTGCTGATCTACTGCTGCTGCTGCTGCTGCTCTACTACTACTGCTGCTCTACTGCTGCTGCTGCTCTACTGCTGCTGCTGCTGCTGATCTACTGCTGCTGCTGCTGCTGCTCTACTACTACTGCTGCTCTACTGCTGCTGCTGCTCTACTGCTGCTGCTACTGCTCTACTACTACTGCTGCTCTACTGCTGCTGCTCTACTACTACTGCTGCTACTGCTCTACTAGTACTGCTGCTACTGCTCTACTACTGCTGCTGCTCTACTACTACTGCTGCTGCTCTACTGCTGCTGCTCTACTACTACTGCTGCTACTGCTCTACTACTGCTGCTGCTCTATTACTGCTGCTGCTCTACTGCTGCTCTACTACTGCTGCTGCTCTACTGCTGCTCTACTACTACTGCTGCTGCTGCTGCTGATCTACTGCTGCTGCTGCTGCTGATCTACTGCTGCTGCTGCTCTACTACTGCTGCTGCTCTACTGCTGCTCTACTGCTGCTGCTGATCTACTGCTGCTCTACTGCTGCTCTACTGCTACTGCTGCTGCTCTACTGCTGCTGCTGCTGCTCTACTACTGCTGCTGCTCTATTGCTGCTCTACTGCTGCTGCTCTACTGCTGCTCTACTGCTGCTGCTGCTGCTCTACTGCTGCTGCTGCTGCTCTACTACTGCTGCTGCTACTGCTCTACTGCTGCTGCTACTGCTCTACTACTGCTGCTCTACTACTACTGCTGCTGCTGCTGCTGCTGCTCTACAGCTGCTCTACTGCTACTGCTGCTGCTCTACTGCTACTGCTGCTGCTCTACTGCTGCTGCTGCTGCTCTACTACTGCTGCTGCTCTACTACTGCTCTACTGCTGCTGCTACTGCTCTACTACTGCTCTACTGCTGCTGCTGCTGCTCTACTACTGCTGCTGCTACTGCTCTACTGCTGCTGCTACTGCTCTACTACTGCTGCTCTACTACTACTGCTGCTGCTGCTGCTGCTGCTCTACAGCTGCTCTACTGCTACTGCTGCTGCTCTACTGCTACTGCTGCTGCTCTACTGCTGCTGCTGCTGCTCTACTACTGCTGCTGCTCTACTACTGCTCTACTGCTGCTGCTACTGCTCTACTACTGCTCTACTGCTGCTGCTACTGCTCTACTACTGCTGCTGCTGCTGCTGCTGCTGCTCTATTGCTGCGCTACTGCTGCTCTACTACTGCTGCTGCTGCTGCTGCTGCTCTACTGCTTCGTGCACACATCAGCTCTGCAGAGAGTTTTTATACTGAAGCATTTTCCAGCTTGATGGTGTCTGAGGACGAACGGAGGCAGAAACTGAAAGTATTTGTGAAGCTGCTGTTCGATGATTAAAAGTGACTGAGAGTTAAATGAAGGAATAAACTACTCACGAACTATTCACATGATTATTAACCTCTAATTACTTCTCATGACTCGTTGACTTTATTATCACAGCTGATGAAGACAAGTTAATCTTCTCCTTGAGTTATATTTGGCATTTTGTTTAAAATGTTTCTTTTTCAGGTTGAAAAGTTTGTTTTATTCAATAATATAATATTTAAAGAGTCTGTGTGTGGACATGTTGGACGTGTTGGACGTGTGTGTTCAGTAGGAGGATTCATGAGGCGGGTCATTATTGTGCTGATGTCCTCCTCTTGGACATTCAGCCTTTGTGTTCCTGCAGGGTGGACATACCTCAGCTGCTCTGCATTCCTCAGCTCATTAACTTTTAATCAAAGATCTAAAAGTGACGGAGTGCTGAGATGAGACGAGCCCTCTGAGGTCTCAGTGAGCGGTCGGGTGGATGTCAGCAGGACAGCGCTGACCTTCAGCCCACATACATGAAGCTCTGCTGCTCCTCACATGCTGTCAGCTTAAAGACCCTAACACCAACAACACTGCAAAAAGTTAGTGTGAAAGTACTGCAGTATTATAGTGATGTAGTATGCAGTATTACAGTAAAAGTACTGCAGTATTATAGTGATGTAGTATGCAGTATTACAGTAAAAGTACTGCAGTATTATAGTGATGTAGTATGCAGTATTACAGTAAAAGTACTGCAGTATTATAGTGATGTAGTATGCAGTATTACAGTAAAAGTACTGCAGTATTATAGTGATGTAGTATGCAGTATTACAGTAAAAGTACTGCAGTATTATAGTAATGTAGTATGCAGTATTACAGTAAAAGTACTGCAGTATTATAGTGATGTAGTATGCAGTATTACAGTAAAAGTACTGCAGTATTATAGTGAAGTAGTATGCAGTATTACAGTAAAAGTACTGCAGTATTATAGTGATGTAGTATGCAGTATTACAGTAAAAGTACTGCAGTATTATAGTGATGTAGTATGCAGTATTACAGTAAAAGTACTGCAGTATTATAGTGATGTAGTATGCAGTATTACAGTAAAAGTACTGCAGTATTATAGTAATGTAGTATGCAGTATTACAGTAAAAGTACTGCAGTATTATAGTGATGTAGTATGCAGTATTACAGTAAAAGTACTGCAGTATTATAGTGAAGTAGTATGCAGTATTACAGTAAAAGTACTGCAGTATTATAGTGATGTAGTATGCAGTATTACAGTAAAAGTACTGCAGTATTATAGTGATATAGTATGCAGTATTACAGTAGTAGTACTGCAGTATTATAGTGATGTAGTATGCAGTATTACAGTAAAAGTACTGCAGTATTATAGTGATGTAGTATGTAGTATTACAGTAAAAGTACTGCAGTATTATAGTGATGTAGTATGCAGTATTACAGTAAAAGTACTGCAGTATTATAGTGATGTAGTATGCAGTATTATAGTAAAAGTACTGCAGTATTATAGTGATGTAGTATGCAGTATTACAGTAAAAGTACTGCAGTATTATAGTGATGTAGTATGCAGTATTACAGTAAAAGTACTGCAGTATTATAGTGATGTAGTATGCAGTATTATAGTAAAAGTACTGCAGTATTATAGTGATGTAGTATGCAGTATTACAGTAACAGTACTGCAGTATTATGAGTGATGTAGTATGCAGTATTACAGTAAAAGTACTGCAGTATTACAGTAAAAGTACTGCAGTAGTATGAGTGTCTGTCCTCCTGTGAGTGAACACTGAGCAGCTCATCATGTGGACTTTAAACGGTCGTCAGCTGATATCAGAAATGAGCTCATATATAAAATCAGACTTTATGACACAGCTGATAATAAAATAATAAAATAATAAAATAATAAAATAATAAAATAATGTTTAAACTTAAACAACCAACAGATTCTCTCAGCTGGTGTTTCTCTGCTCACACCATCAGCTGTTAATAATCAGTCAGCTGTTTATCTTTAAATCATCCACAGAAACCTGCAGCTCCATAAAACTGAGTCCAGAAGGTCGCCGCACAGAGACACGTACGAGACAGGTGAGACAGGTATGAGACACGTACGAGACAGGTGGGACAGGTGTGAGACAGGTGTGAGACAGGTGAGACAGGTATGAGACACGTACGAGACAGGTGAGACAGGTGAGACACGTACGAGACAGGTGGGACAGGTGATATAGGTATGAGACAGGTGGGATAGGTATGAGACAGGTATGAGACAGGAGAGACAGGTATGAGACAGGTGGGACAGGTGAGACAGGTATGAGACAGGTATGACAGGTGAGACAGGTATGAGACAGGTGAGAGACAGGTGAGACAGATATGAGACAGTTGAGACAGGTATGAGACAGGTGAGACAGGTGTGAGACAGGTATGAGACAGGTGAGAGACAGGTGAGACAGGTATGAGACAGGTGGAACAGGAATGAGACAGGTATGAGACAGGTGAGACAGGTATGACACAGGTATGAGACAGGTGAGACAGGTGTGAGACAGGTATGACAGGTGAGACAGGTATGAGACAGGTATGAGACAGGTATGAGACAGGTGTGACAGGTGAGACGGTTATGAGACAGGTGGAACAGGTGTGAGACAGGTATGAGACAGGAGAGACAGATATGAGACAGGTGGAACAGGTATGAGACAGGTGGAACAGGTGAGACAGATATGAGACAGGTGGAACAGGTGAGACAGGTATGAGACAGGAGAGACAGTAGAGACAGGTATGAGACAGGTGAGACAGGTATGAGACAGGTGAGACAGGTATGAGACAGGTGGAACAGGTATGAGACAGGTGGGAACAGGTATGAGACAGGTGGAACAGGTGAGACAGATATGAGACAGGTGGAACAGGTGAGACAGGTATGAGACAGGTGTGAGACAGGTATGAGACAGGTGAGACAGATATGACACAGGTATAACAGGTGAGACAGGTGGAACAGGTGAGACAGATATGAGACAGGTATGACAGGTGAGACAGTTATGACACAGGTGAGACAGGTATGAGACAGGTATGAGACAGGTGGGAGACAGGTGGGACAGGTACGAGACAGGTATGAGACAGGAGAGACAGGTATGAGACAGGTGTGAGACAGATATGAGACAGGTGAGACAGATATGACACAGGTATGACAGGTGAGACAGGTGAGACAGGTATGAGACAGGTGAGACAGGTATGAGACAGGTATGACACAGGTATGAGACAGGTGAGACAGTTATGAGACAGGTGAGACAGATATGAGACAGGTGAGACAGGTATGACAGGTGAGACAGATATGAGACAGGTGAGACAGGTATGAGACAGGTGAGACAGTTATGAGACAGGTATGAGACAGGAGAGACAGGTGAGACAGGTGGAACAGGTGAGACAGGTATGAGACAGGTGAGACAGGTGAGGCAACAGTGTGTTTAGGAGCACAGACAGCAGCTATTTCCTGTGAATCAACAAAATAAAAGCGCTCCAGTCTGATCTGCTGCTGTTTCCTGTTTCCTGTGAATCAACAAAATAAGAGCACTCAGTGTGATCTGCGTGACTGTGAATCTGCTGCGTGTCTGCAGGGAGAGGGGGGGAGGGGAGGGGGCAGCAGCTGATTGGATGGCTGAGCTCACCCCTCCCCCCCACTCAATCCTGCTTTCAGCTGGTCACGCTACTCCAAAGAGACCCGACCCCCCCCAACACACACACTCTCACACTCACACTCACACACACACACACACACACACACACACACACACACACACACACACACACACACAGATCATATGAAGCCTGCTGCAGCTTCATGTGTTCTTACATGAACAGTTATAATTAACATGAGTCTATAAA
>NC_070588.1:503208-510708 GCF_027409825.1 Scomber japonicus | reverse complement strand
CTTACTACCAACCTCCATGCTGTCTTACTACCAACCTCCATGGTGTCTTACTACCAACCTCCATGCTGTCTTACTACCAACCTCCATGATGTCTTACTACCAACCTCCATAGTGTCTTACTACCAACCTCCATGGTGTCATACTACCAACCTCCATAGTGTCTTACTACCAACCTCCATAGTGTCTTACTACCAACCTCCATGGTGTCTTACTACCAACCTCCATGATGTCTTACTACCAACCTCCATGGTGTCTTACTACCAACCTCCATGCTGTCTTACTACCAACCTCCATGATGTCTTACTACCAACCTCCATAGTGTCTTACTACCAACCTCCATAGTGTCTCACTACCAACCTCCATGATGTCTTACTACCAACCTCCATAGTGTCTTACTACCAACCTCCATAGTGTCTCACTACCAACCTCCATGATGTCTTACTACCAACCTCCATGGTGTCTTACTACCAACCTCCATAGTGTCTTACTACCAACCTCCATAGTGTCTCACTACCAACCTCCATAGTGTCTTACTACCAACCTCCATGATGTCTTACTACCAACCTCCATAGTGTCTTACTACCAACCTCCATAGTGTCTCACTACCAACCTCCATGATGTCTTACTACCAACCTCCATAGTGTCTTACTACCAACCTCCATAGTGTCTCACTACCAACCTCCATGATGTCTTACTACCAACCTCCATAGTGTCTTACTACCAACCTCCATAGTGTCTTACTACCAACCTCCATGGTGTCTTACTACCAACCTCCATAGTGTCTTACTACCAACCTCCATAGTGTCTTACTACCAACCTCCATGGTGTCTTACTACCAACCTCCATAGTGTCTTACTACCAACCTCCATAGTGTCTTACTACCAACCTCCATGGTGTCTTACTACCAACCTCCATAGTGTCTTACTACCAACCTCCATGATGTCTTACTACCAACCTCCATAGTGTCTTACTACCAACCTCCATAGTGTCTTACTACCAACCTCCATAGTGTCTTACTACCAACCTCCATAGTGTCTTACTACCAACCTCCATAGTGTCTTACTACCAACCTCCATGATGTCTTACTACCAACCTCCATGCTGTCTTACTACCAACCTCCATGATGTCTTACTACCAACCTCCATAGTGTCTTACTACCAACCTCCATAGTGTCTTACTACCAACCTCCATAGTGTCTTACTACCAACCTCCATAGTGTCTTACTACCAACCTCCATGATGTCTTACTACCAACCTCCATAGTGTCTTACTACCAACCTCCATAGTGTCTTACTACCAACCTCCATAGTGTCTTACTACCAACCTCCATGCTGTCTTACTACCAACCTCCATGGTGTCTTACTACCAACCTCCATGCTGTATTACTACCAACCTCCATGCTGTCTTACTACCAACCTCCATAGTGTCTTACTACCAACCTCCATGGTGTCTTACTACCAACCTCCATAGTGTCTCACTACCAACCTCCATGATGTCTTACTACCAACCTCCATAGTGTCTCACTACCAACCTCCATAGTGTCTTACTACCAACCTCCATGATGTCTTACTACCAACCTCCTTAGTGTCTTACTACCAACCTCCATGATGTCTTACTACCAACCTCCATAGTGTCTTACTACCAACCTCCATAGTGTCTTACTACCAACCTCCATGATGTCTTACTACCAACCTCCATGATGTCTTACTACCAACCTCCATAGTGTCTTACTACCAACCTCCATAGTGTCTTACTACCAACCTCCATGATGTCTTACTACCAACCTCCATGATGTCTTACTACCAACCTCCATGGTGTCTTACTACCAACCTCCATAGTGTCTCACTACCAACCTCCATAGTGTCTTACTACCAACCTCCATAGTGTCTTACTACCAACCTCCATAGTGTCTTACTACCAACCTCCATGATGTCTTACTACCAAACTCCATAGTGTCTTACTACCAACCTCCATAGTGTCTTACTACCAACCTCCATAGTGTCTCACTACCAACCTCCATGATGTCTTACTACCAACCTCCATGATGTCTTACTACCAACCTCCATAGTGTCTTACTACCAACCTCCATATTGTCTTATTACCAACCTCCATGGTGTCTTACTACCAACCTCCATAGTGTCTCACTACCAACCTCCATAGTGTCTTACTACCAACCTCCATAGTGTCTTACTACCAATCTCCATAGTGTCTTACTACCAACCTCCATAGTGTCTTACTACCAACCTCCATGATGTCTTACTACCAACCTCCATGGTGTCTTACTACCAACCTCCATAGTGTCTTACTACCAACCTCCATGATGTCTTACTACCAACCTCCATAGTGTCTTACTACCAACCTCCATGGTGTCTTACTACCAACCTCCATGATGTCTTACTACCA
Organism: Scomber japonicus; assembly: GCF_027409825.1. Lineage (NCBI taxonomy): Eukaryota > Metazoa > Chordata > Actinopteri > Scombriformes > Scombridae > Scomber > Scomber japonicus. The sequence goes on along the minus strand of NC_070588.1, from coordinate 508,306 downwards.
ACCTCCATAGTGTCTTACTACCAACCTCCATGATGTCTTACTACCAACCTCCATAGTGTCTTACTACCAACCTCCATAGTGTCTTACTACCAACCTCCATTATGTCTTACTACCAACCTCCATAGTGTCTTACTACCAACCTCCATAGTGTCTTACTACCAACCTCCATAGTGTCTTACTACCAACCTCCATAGTGTCTCACTACCAACCTCCATAGTGTCTCACTACCAACCTCCATAGTGTCTTACTACCAACCTCCATAGTGTCTTACTACCAACCTCCATAGTGTCTTACTACCAACCTCCATAGTGTCTTACTACCAACCTCCATAGTGTCTTACTACCAACCTCCATGATGTCTTACTACCAACCTCCATGATGTCTTACTACCAACCTCCATGATGTCTTACTACCAACCTCCATGATGTCTTACTACCAACCTCCATGATGTCTTACTACCAACCTCCATAGTGTCTTACTACCAACCTCCATGATGTCTTACTACCAACCTCCATGATGTCTTACTACCAACCTCCATGATGTCTTACTACCAACCTCCATGATGTCTTACTACCAACCTCCATGATGTCTTACTACCAACCTCCATAGTGTCTTACTACCAACCTCCATGATGTCTTACTACCAACCTCCATGCTGTCTTACTACCAACCTCCATATTGTCTTATTACCAACCTCCATGGTGTCTTACTACCAACCTCCATAGTGTCTCACTACCAACCTCCATAGTGTCTTACTACCAACCTCCATGATGTCTTACTACCAACCTCCATAGTGTCTTACTACCAACCTCCATAGTGTCTTACTACCAACCTCCATAGTGTCTTACTACCAACCTCCATAGTGTCTTACTACCAACCTCCATAGTGTCTTACTACCAACCTCCATAGTGTCTTACTACCAACCTCCATGATGTCTTACTACCAACCTCCATGATGTCTTACTACCAACCTCCATGGTGTCTTACTACCAACCTCCATAGTGTCTTACTACCAACCTCCATGATGTCTTACTACCAACCTCCATAGTGTCTTACTACCAACCTCCATAGTGTCTTACTACCAACCTCCATAGTGTCTTACTACCAACCTCCATGGTGTCTTACTACCAACCTCCATGATGTCTTACTACCAACCTCCATAGTGTCTTACTACCAACCTCCATGATGTCTTACTACCAACCTCCATAGTGTCTTACTACCAACCTCCATAGTGTCTTACTACCAACCTCCATTATGTCTTACTACCAACCTCCATAGTGTCTTACTACCAACCTCCATAGTGTCTTACTACCAACCTCCATAGTGTCTTACTACCAACCTCCATAGTGTCTCACTACCAACCTCCATAGTGTCTCACTACCAACCTCCATAGTGTCTTACTACCAACCTCCATAGTGTCTTACTACCAACCTCCATAGTGTCTTACTACCAACCTCCATAGTGTCTTACTACCAACCTCCATAGTGTCTTACTAAGACTTACCAAGTGAGCTGGTTATATTATATCCTGTCTGAGTTTATTTCTATTAACCAACCTGCTCACTAGATATTAACTTCCTCAGGATCTGTTCATGTTCTGCTCACTGCTCTGTCTGCTGAAAACATGAAGTAGAGTTTATATTTGGGTTTTAAAACATATCCAATCATCCTGAGTCAAAGCTCCGTGTGTGACGAGTTTAACAAACCAAACCGTTTGGAAATCGGTTCAGATCTCAGAGAATAAATCTACTTTCAGATCTGCGAGTCCTGTACCAAGATGGCGGCGCTGCAGGAAGCGTCCTTTCAAAGTTAAAGTCAGCAGCTGAGACCAGGAAGCGTCCTTTCAAAGTTAAAGTCAGCAGCTGAGACCAGGAAGCGTCCTTTCAAAGTTAAAGTCAGCAGCAGAGAACAGGAAGCGTCCTTTCAAAGTTAAAGCCAGCAGCTGAGAACAGGAAGCGTCCTTTCAAAGTTAAAGTCAGCAGCAGAGAACAGGAAGCGTCCTTTCAAAGTTAAAGTCAGCAGCTGAGAACAGGAAGCGTCCTTTCAAAGTTAAAGTCAGCAGCAGAGAACAGGAAGCGTCCTTTCAAAGTTAAAGTCAGCAGCTGAGAACAGGAAGCGTCCTTTCAAAGTTAAAGTCAGCAGCAGAGAACAGGAAGCGTCCTTTCAAAGTTAAAGTCAGCAGCTGAGAACAGGAAGCGTCCTTTCAAAGTTAAAGTCAGCAGATTTTAAATAAAGTGGATGACATATAAACCTTCTGTTAATAGAATATAAACTATATATAATGTATTATAATATAAACCTTTTATATGGTTTCTATGTGTGCAGCAGTGATGATGTAATGATGATGTAATGCTGAGCTGAGGCAGCAGAGGGCGCTGTAACTCTGTCAGTTAACACGAGTCAAACTGATGAGAATAAAACACACAGAGCCTGAAGAGGAGATGAGGAAGAGGAGGAAGATGAGGAAGATGGGGAAGAGGAGGAAGAAGAGGAAGATGATGAAAACAGGTGTGATATTGTGTTATATTATTAATGTGTTTAATGTTAATATATTTAATGTTTAGGTGTATGAGGGTTATTGAATGTTTATTAGTGATGTTTTTGGGTTAACAGTTTATATATTAATAGTTTCTGCTCTTCTCCTGATGATCAGCCTCCTCATCATTAACTCTGTTCACCTGGAGACTCTCAGCTGCAGCTCACCTGTAATCAGCCTCTATATAAACTCCTGTAGTCCTCTCACTCTTTGCTTCATGTCAGACCTTCCAGTATTTATTCACAGACTGCAACGCACCAGCCTTCTGTCCCTGACCTCGAGGGTTAGACCTGTTCCCGTCCGCTTGTTCCTGTTCCCGTCCGCCTGTTCCCGTCCGCCTGTTCCCGTCCGCCTGTTCCTGTTCCCGTCTGCCTGTTCCCGTCCGCCTGTTCCTGTTCCCGTCCGCTACTCCGGCTTGGATCCTGTCAGGAGTCCAGAGACTCTGCCTGGTCCTCCTCATGTCTGAGTGCTGCTGGTCTGACCTGCTGCCTTCTGTGATCAGTGACTCTGAGCCTGTTGCTCTACGCTTCCTGCCTTTACCTGTTCAGTTACCATGACGACTGTAATAAACATTTAAACCTGCTCCCTGGGTCTGTGCTGCTATTGGGTCCTACCACTTCCTCCACCCGTTACTGCTGCACTGATTGGTCCTGGCGCTGTGACATCACAGTGACATCAGTCCCTTCATGTGTGAGGCAGCAGATAAGACGTCGAGCTGGATCAGAGCTGGGGGGGGGGGGGGCGCTGCTCCCTGCCTGATTATCCAACCAGAGCGCAGAGCCAGGGGCCGCTGGGGGGGGGCCCTTATCAGCAGCCCCCCCCAGCTCAGGCAACAGCCAATCACAGGCCTCGGCCTTCAGACGCTCGCAGTGTCTGAACAGACGATGCTCACTGAACTATACACACTATATACACTCCAAACACTGCAAACACACCCAGAATACACTAAATACACACAATCAATCAATCTTTATTTATAAAGCTCCAAATCCCAACAGAGTCATGTGAAGGCTCTTTCCACATAGAGCCCTAACCCTCAGAACCAGACTCAGAGTGGGAGAACATCTTTTAACAGGAAGAACCCTCAGAACCAGACTCAGAGTGGGAGAACATCTTTTAACAGGAAGAACCCTCAGAACCAGACTCAGAGTGGGAGAACATCTTTTAACAGGAAGAACCCTCAGAACCAGACTCAGAGTGGGAGAACATCTTTTAACAGGAAGAACCCTCAGAACCAATCTGGGAGATGGTTCCACAGGAGAGGAACCTGAGGAACAGACTCTCTGAGAGCAGACGCTAACGTTAGCTGCTCCTCTGTCTCAGCTCTACATGCTGCACATATCCAGCAGGTCTACTGAGATAAAGGTTCCAGGTTGTCCTCTGATGTTTTGTGTGGTTGAGGAAGTTCAAGGTGTGTAAGGTGTGAAAGGTGAGCTGTGATGATGCGTACTAAAGGGACTAAAGAGACTAAAGGCACTAAAGGCACTAAAGGGACTAAAGGGACTAAAGGGCTAACTAACTAAAGGGACACTTACTGAGAAAGCTTTGACTGATTTGTGACTTTCTTTCTTTCATGAACTCATATTCATCACACGCAAGAAGAAGAAGAATCAACCCTAACGGATCAGATCAACGACCAACCAGAGGAGACACTGGACACACTCAGGACTCTGCTAGTTCACCATGATGCCCCCCCCCCACACACACCCCCCTGCCCCCCCGGTGATACCGCCATCAAACACAAAGCAAACGACTCCTGTCACTCTACATCAGGGGAGTGAAACATGCGGCCCACGGGCCAGATACGGCCCGCCGAGGGGTGCTTTTCCTTCCTTCCTTTTTTCCTTTCTTCATTCCTTCCTTCTGTCCTTCCTCCCTTCCTTCCTTCCTCCCTCCCTTCTTTTTGTGTGTCCTTCCTTCTTTCCTTCCTTTCGTCTGTCTGTCCGTCCTTCACTGTCTGTCTTTCCTACCTTTCTTCCTTCCCTCCTTCCTTCCTTCCTTCCTTCCCTCCATCTTTTTAATGACCCGGCCCACATGAGATCAAACTGGTCTGTATGTGGCCCTTCAATGAAGATGAGTTTGACTCCTCTGCTCTACATGTTTTATTCTCTTCTGGCTTCAGATGCAGATATATAACATCCTCCTGGCTGCTGTACATGAAGCGTCCAGCAGGGGGCAGCGTTGCTCACCTGTTGGATGTTTGTTGAGCTTCACTGAGTTCAGATATACGACCATAAAGAAGCAATCTGAATGAACCACTTCAGTATTAGCTCACTCCTGTCCTTCCTTCCTTCCTCCCTCCTCTCCTTCCTTCCTCCCTACCTCCTTTCCTTCATTCTGTCCTTCCTCCCTTTCTTTCTTCTGTTCGTTCTTCCTTCCTCCCTCCCTTCTTTTTGTCTGTCCTTCCTTCCTTCCTCCCTCCTCTCCTTCATTCCTCCTTCCTCCCTCCTTTCCTTCCTTCTGTCCTTCCTCCCTTTCTTTCTTCTGTTCTTCCTTCCTCCCTCCCTTCTTTTTGTCTGTCCTTCTTTCCTTCCTCCCTCCTCTCCTTCCTTCCTCCCTACCTCCT
>NC_070588.1:448208-498208 GCF_027409825.1 Scomber japonicus | reverse complement strand
AGTGTGAGTCCAGATGTGAGTCCAGATGTGTGACAGTGTGAATCCAGATGTGAGACAGTGTGAGTCCAGATGTGAGTCCAGATGTGAGACAGTGTGAGTCCAGATGTGAGTCCAGATGTGAGACAGTGTGAGTCCAGATGTGAGTCCAGATGTGAGACAGTGTGAGTCCAGATGTGTAACAGTGTGAATCCAGATGTGAGACCGTGTGAATCCAGATGTGAGACCGTGTGAATCCAGATGTGAGACAGGGTGAGTCCAGATGTGTGACAGTGTGAGTCCAGATGTGTAACAGTGTGAGTCCAGATGTGAGACCGTGTGAATCCAGATGTGAGACAGGGTGAGTCCAGATGTGAGACAGTGTGAGTCCAGATGTGAGACAGTGTGAGTCCAGATGTGAGACAGTGTGAGTCCAGATGTGAATCCAGATGTGTAATAGTGTGAGACCGTGTGAATCCAGATGTGAGTCCAGATGTGGGACAGTGTGAGTCGGGTGAGTCGGGTCAGGATGAGACGATACGAGCTGAAGAGGAACAATAATAAACAGACTGACAGCAGACAGGAAACTGCACCCAGAGTCACAGGAAGTTACATCACTGCTCACAATGTACAATAGAAACATGCTGAGTATCGGACCCCCCACCCATGCTGAGTATTATCACAGCAGTTATTAGATGTAACGCCAACGTAGCTGCAGCATGTGACTACAGCCTCAATAATTATATAATATAATAAATAATGTGTTAAAGAGGAATAGTAAGAATAAGATATATAACTCTAACACTGAGTATATAACTGCAGTATTAATACACACTGAGTATGTAACTAAATAAAGGTCAAAGGTGAGTCAGTAGTAATCTTTAACTCTGTCCCTTCAAATTAAAAGCATGGCATAATGTAGCAGCGTGTTAGAAGAAGGAGTCGGAGCTGACAGCTGATCGTTATCTAGTGTGAGTCGACTCCGCCGCAGCACTTCCCTTAGCGACGGACAACAGATGTGGATGACAGGTTGCCACGGCGATGGTGATGCGGTGATGTGAGGCAGCGGGGGGGCGACGGGACGCTGGGACAGCCTGTCATTACACCTTCACACGGGTGAAAGGACCAACTCTCAGACTCTTCATCATCATCATCATCATCACTCTGCTGCTGCTTACTCTTCATCATCATCATCATCACTCTGCTGCTGTTTACTCTTCCTCATCATCATCATCACTCTGCTGCTGCTTACTCTTCATCATCATCATCATCATTCTGCTGCTGTTTACTCTTCATCATCATCATCATCACTCTGCTGCTGCTAACTCTTTAATTAGATCCATTAACAAACCTATGAATCCTAGTATGGTGAGGGAAGGTAAACCTACGAATCCTAGTATGGTGAGGGAAGGTAAACCTACGAATCCTAGTATGGTGAGGGAAGGTAAACCTACGAATCCTGGTATGGTGAGTGAAGGTAAACCTATGAATCCTAGTATGGTGAGTGAAGATAAACTTATCAATCCTAGTATGGTGAGTGAAGGTAAAGCTTTGAATCCTAGTATGGTGAGGAAGGTAAACCTATGAATCCTAGTATGGTGAGTGAAGGTAAACCTATGAATCCTAGTATGGTGAGTGAAGGTAAACCTATGAATCCTAGTATGGTGAGTGAAGGTAAAGCTATGAATCCTAGTATGGTGAGTGAAGGTAAACCTACGAATCCTAGTATGGTGAGTGAAGGTAAACCCTATGAATCCTAGTATGGTGAGTGAAGGTAAACCCTATGAATCCTAGTATGGTGAGTGAAGGTAAACCTACGAATCCTAGTATGGCAAAGGCATGACCCGCACTCCTCGGCCTCTGATTGACTCGTTCTGACGATGATCTTCTGAGGAATTAACACACTACAAATACCATAAACTATGAACACTGACTAACTAGGACAGGACACTTGTTCTCTGGACGACAGACAAGACACACTCACACAGGACAAAGAGAGACGCAGACTATAAGCACACATGGAGGGAAATGGGGAACAGGTGGACACAATCAGGAATCAGGGAAGACAATCAGACTGGTGACACATGAGGAAGGGCAAAGCACCTGAAATGAGAGGAGAGTTACTACCAAAATAAAACAGGAAGTCACAAAACCAACATGGAGAGACAGGACAAAAACTCAACTTGACATTACCGGTGTGACAAATACAGATATACAGATATATAGTTATATAGATATATAGTTATATACTCATATAGATATATAGATATGTAGATATGTAGAGGTCTGCAGTCCATCAGGTCATTTCATCACTTCAGAGTAAAGAAAAAAGTAAAACCTGCCAATCAAAGAGAAACGTGTGTTTGATGTGTTTAATGAGAAGGAACTTCTTCTTCTGTGGTGTTGGACAGATGACGTGTGGCAGGAAGTATGAACACGTTTAACTGTTAAACTCTGGATGAAAGCAGAGCAGGTAGTAATTAGAGCAGCGCTTAGTTTAATGAACTGTTCAGATGTGTGTGTGGGGGGGGGGGGGGGGGGGTTGGGAGGGGGGGGGGGGGGTTGGGGGGGGGGGGGGGGGGGGGGGGGGTTAGTGGTTAAATGTGTTGGGTGGAAACATGCATGACACCACAGAGCTGTTAGTGTCTGAACCATGAAGACAAACAGCTGACTGCAGCTTCAGACCGAATGATGCTTCATGCCGTTGCTCCCCAGTACCTAACGGACCTTCTCCATGTTTACCACCCTTCACGGGACCTGCGCTCCGCCGACTTGGGCCTCCTGTCCACCCCCCCCCACCCACCCCCCCCCCTCCCCCTCTGCACCAGAAGGCAAACCTTTGGGAGCAGGGCCTTCAGTGTGGAACTCGCTCCCTCCCAACATTCACCTAGCACCAACTCTGGACTCTTTTAAATCTCTGTTGGTCCTGCAGACTTTTACTAAATGTGTTTCTTGTCTGTTTCTTGTTATTGTGAAGCAACCTTGGGTTTCATGAAAGGCGCTATACAGAATAAAGTTATTATTATTATTATTAATGATGTGATTGGTCAGAGTTTTCACAGAATATGATGAGAGTGTAATAATGATGAGTTTCTGTTCCTTAGTAGCAGCATTTTAAGGGTTAGGGGGTAAAGCTTTAACAAACAGCTGCATTAGAAACCATTTAAACTGTTCAGAGATGAATTATTATTAATAACTTTCATGATTCTTTGATGTTTTCAGGTTTGTCTGTTTTTACTCTCTGCTGTACTTTAATGCTCAGATTACCCCCCCCGCTGCCCCCCCCTGCTGCCCCCCCCTACCAGCAGCCTGTCAGATAACAATGTCCTAATCCATACTGACCATCTGAACAGTTATCAGCTCTAAATATTTCCCTCATAATCTGACCCTTTTATCAGATTAACACAGATCCTCTCTCACTTTTGGCTTTGCACGACACTGATTCTTCCAACCGGTCGCACACTTTTACCCCCCCCCCTGTCCCCCCCGCCCCCCCACACTCAGGTTAATGGCCATCATGCACAAAATAAAACATAAACAGCTCAATCTTCCTGCTGCTGGTTTTATGGATTTGCGAGTAGAACATAACAGTTTATATTAAATCCGAGCTCACGCAGGTACAGATCAGCTGAGAACATGAAAGCTGCAGATTATCAACAACTAGTCTGATAATCTGCAGCAGGTACACGAGTCTGAGCTCTGCTGCGTATGGAGGCTCAGCAGCGGCCACAAAACAAACAACCAGCAACATACGAATGCTCACAGGAAGTCAGAGTGTTGTGTGTGATGCTTCAGCAGGTCTGTCACCCATAACCCATAACCCATAACCCATGTCAGGGTCACTTCAGATTCATGAGTTTTATAACAGCTCAGTAAATAAATAATAACGATTCATAAATCATCATAAATATCTTTTAATGCAAGTCTCATAAATTCTATTAACTTGATAAACAGTGATTGGGAGCATTACTATTAAAGTAACTAGCTACATGGTTGCTATAGATACAGGTTGTTCTATGGTTGCTATAGATACAGGTTATGCTATGGTTGCTATAGATACAGGTTGTGTTATGGTTGCTATAGTTACAGGTTGTGCTATGGTTGCTATAGATACAGGTCGTGCTATGGTTGCTATAGATACAGGTTGTGTTATGGTTGCTATAGTTACAGGTTGTGCTATGGTTGCTATAGATACAGGTCGTGCTATGGTTGCTATAGATACACGTTGTGTTATGGTTGCTATAGATACAGGTTGTTCTATGGTTGCTATAGATACAGGTTGTTCTATGGTTGCTATAGTTACAGGTTGTGCTATGGTTGCTATAGATACAGGTCGTGCTATGGTTGCTATAGATACAGGTTGTGTTATGGTTGCTATAGATACAGGTCGTGCTATGGTTGCTATAGATACAGGTCGTGCTATGGTTGCTATAGATACAGGTTGTGCTATGGTTGTTATAGATACAGGTTGTTCTATGGTTGCTATGGATACAGGTTGTGCTATGGTTGCTATAGATACAGGTTGTGTTATGGTTGCTATAGATACAGGTCGTGCTATGGTTGCTATAGATACAGGTTGTGCTATGGTTGTTATAGATACAGGTTATGCTATGGTTGCTATGGATACAGGTTGTGTTATGGTTGCTATAGTTACAGGTTGTGTTATGGTTGCTATAGATACAGGTTGTGCTATGGTTGCTATAGATACAGGTCGTGCTATGGTTGCTATAGATACAGGTTGTGCTATGGTTGCTATAGATACAGTACAGGTCGTGCTATGGTTGCTATTATTATATTTATGTATGTGTGCTCTCAGTAAACATCAGAGTCGTATCAGTGAGCAGTAGAATAATCAGGGGACTTATTATGGGATGCAGCTCAGTTATCCTCAGGCAGCAGAGCCTCAGTTAGCCTTAGCCTTCACTAAGTGGGACCCCCCCCTCCATCTACCCCCCACCCCACTCTACCCCCACCATCTGTCCCTGCAGCTCTTTATAAACCCGGACTCCTCTCAGTGGGGGGGGTGGGGGGTCCCATAGGTCTGCCCCTTAGTAAGGGTTGGGGGGGTTGGGGGGAGGGTGGACCCGACTCTCTACTCTTGATCTGATACAGTCTCACCTTCATCACTCAGTCGTCATAAAGTTCAATAACTGAAATATTCACAAAGTTCAGCTGAAACCACTTTTATAGTTTGGTCCCAGCTGGATTCACTCTGCTACTAATCATGCTCTGCTAACACAAAGCTAACAACGCTAACACAAAGCTAACACAAAGCTAACAAAACGCTAACACAAAGCTAACAACGCTAACACAACGCTAACACAAAGCTAACAGAAGACAAACAAGCAGAGTCCCAGATGAGTCTCAGAAGAATCTACAGAAGATGTTTCATGTTTAATATGTTCATATGTTTTATGTCTGAGCTGCAGCGCTCTCTAACTAACTGGCAACACTTCACACACTTATTATTCTTTTAATAAAATAACTAGAAATACATTCATAGTTTCACTTTTATTAGAAATGATGGATTTAAACTTTTCCCAACATTGAGGTCAAACACATTTTATTATTTTATTTTATTGTTCTTCCAGCAGATACACATGTGTTACTGCTGAGTGTTATATTAGATTGTATTATAGTATATAATATAATAATTATAACTTTATATATATTATATAGTACAATAGTTATAACCGATTTTTGTCTTACAGATAAAATGTGTTTACAGTGTTTTTAATGTCACAGATTTGCTTTGTTATTAATAAGAGCATAGAGGACAGTATGATGCGGGACAGACGTGAAGCTGTGAGCTAAATATTATGGTCTGGATCCTGCTGGAGACACAGGAGCACAGTTAAATGTTCCTTAAACTGTCATTTTTATTATTATTATTATTATTATTATTATTATTAGTGTTATTAGGGCCCGAGCTCTGACCAGCATGAAGCCCTATAGTATCAGTAACCCTGACCCATGCATGGGGGGGGGGGGGGTGAGGGCCCGTTCATCGCTGCTTGCAGCTTTAATTATTATTGTTAGGGCCCACCAACATTGTTCAGATCATCTGAGCTGTGATGTGCAGTTTGTCCTGCAGGTGGAGCTCTTCTCTTCCTGTCCGTCTCCACACATGCAGCCCTCTCTCTCTTCTCTCTCTCTCTCTCTTCTCTCTCTGCTACAGATCAGTATGGAGGCTCACTAGTGTCTGTTTGGAAAGACAGAATAAAAACCTGTTCAGTGAAAGCTGAACTAAAACACTTCTGACTCCATGCGACCAGAAACAGAGACGATGAGTCAGCGTGAGCTTTGGGGCGGGGCTACGTGGTGACTGACAACTGGTAACCACGGCGACAGCGTTGGTCAGGTAACCACGGCGACAGCGTTGGTCAGGTAACCACGGCGACAGCGTTGGTCAGCTAACCACGGCGACAGCGTTGGTCAGGTAACCACGGCGACAGCGTTGGTCAGCTAACCACGGCGACAGCGTTGGTCAGGTAACCACGGCGACAGCGTTGGGCAGGTAACCACGGCGACAGTGTTGGTCAGGTAACCACGGTGACAGCGTTGGTCAGGTAACCACGGCTACAGCGTTGGGCAGGTAACCACGGCGACGGTGTTGGTCAGGTAACCACAGCGACGAAGCTGTTCATTAAAGTTAACATTTGAAGTCTTGTTCAGAGTTTAAACATCGCTAATGTCTCAGGAAGGTTAAACTGACTAACCACATGTAGCACAAACACAGCTCAGTAAACTACGATCATGTTTAAGAAGAATCTAAATTTGTAAAAAGTCGTACGAGCGTGTAAATGTTTAAATGATTTATCGTCTCCTTCATGTCTCAATGCAAAATGTTTTATTGTTTTTTAGTATTAGCATTGTCACAGTTAATGCTAATGCTAAGAAAAATCCAAAAATGGTGAAAATCAAATGTTTCCTGTCTACTGCTGAATAAACGCGTCTATGCCGAAAAAAATATTAACAAAAAAAAAAAACATCATCAGAATTTAGACAAATGAAATATATGAAGTTAAAATCAGGAGTCACTAAAGAGTAATATAGTTCTGAGTATTCTTTATGAGCTGTTGGAGGTTGGTTTTATTTCTGTAGTCACAGCGGAGCCTCCGTAGCTGCTGGTATGTGAGGCTGGTCTCTGGTTGGCTGCCGTCTCTCTCTGCATACCAACAGAGACAGAGGGAGAGCTTCAGGGCACGCTCTCCATTCCCAGCGTCCTCTGGGGGCCGCAGCGAGCCAAGCCGCCCTCCTCCCTCCCTCCTCCCTCCCTCCCTGGAACAGCTACCAAGCCTCCCTCCCTCCTCCCTCCTCCCTCCCTCCCTCCCTGGAACAGCTACCAAGCTGCCCTCCTCCCTCCCTCCCTGGAACAGCCACCAAGCCTCCCTCCCTGGAACAGCCACCAAGCCTCCCTCCTCCCTCCCTGGAACAGCCACCAAGCCTCCTCCCTCCCTCCCTGGAACAGCCACCAAGCCTCCTCCCTCCCTCCCTGGAACAGCCACCAAGCCTCCCTCTTCCCTCCCTCCCTGGAACAGCTACCAGGCCTCCCCCCCCCTCCCTGGAACAGCCACCAAGCCTCCCTCCTCCCTCCTCCCTCCCTGGAACAGCCACCAAGCCTCTCTCCTCCCTCCCTCCCTGGAACAGCCACCAAGCTGCCCTCCTCCCTCCCTCCCTCCCTGGAACAGCTACCAAGCTGCCCTCCTCTCTCCCTGGAACAGCCACCAAGCCTCCCTCCCTCCCTCCCTGGAACAGCCACCAAGCCTCCCTCCTCCCTCCCTCCCTGGAACAGCTACCAGGCCTCCCCCCTCTCTCCCTGGAACAGCCACCAAGCCTCCCGCCCCCCCCCCCTCCCTGGAACAGCTACCAGGCCTCCCCCCTCTCTCCCTGGAACAGCCAACAAGCTGCCCTCCCCCCTCCCTGGAACAGCTACCAAGCCTCCCTCTTCCCTCCCTCCTCCCTCCCTGGAACAGCCACCAAGCCTCCCTCCCTCCTCCCTGGAACAGCTACCAAGCCTCCCCCCTCCCTCCCTGGAACAGCTACCAGGTCTCCCTCCTCCCTACCTGGAACAGCCACCAAGCCTCCCCCCTCCCTCCCTGGAACAGCCACCAAGCCTCCCTCCCTCCTCCCTGGAACAGCTACCAAGCCTCCCCCCTCCCTCCCTGGAACAGCCACCAGGTCTCCCCCCTCCCTCCCTGGAACAGCCACCAGGCCTCCCCCCTCCCTCCCTGGAACAGCTAATCCCTGGTTCCCGTCCAAACACCACAGTCTCCTCGCTCAGCTGCGTCCGAGCGGCCGCTGGGACGAGTCGGGCTGTTAGAGTCACATCAGCAGCGTTAACACACTATTAACATTATTATCAGGGCCGAGCTCTGACCAGCATGAAGCCCTGTTGTGTCTGTGAACATGCATGTGGGGGGGCGAGGGGGGGGGGGGTGTTCATCGCTGCAGCTTTAATTATTATTATTGTGTAACAAAGAAGAGAGCTGATTTCCTTTAATGCAGAATCTCTATTAAAACATGACATCACTAACATTTACTGTAGTACAGTTAGAGGTACTAGTACTTTACTGTAGTACAGTTAGAGGTACTAGTACTCTACTGTAGTACAGTTAGAGGTACTAGTACTCTACTGTAGTATAGTTAGAGGTACTAGTACTTTACTGTAGTACAGTTAGAGGTACTAGTACTTTACTGTAGTACAGTTAGAGGTACTAGTACTCTACTGTAGTATAGTTAGAGGTACTAGTACTTTACTGTAGTACAGTTAGAGGTACTAGTACTATACTGTAGTACAGTTTGAGGTACTAGTACTTTACTGTAGTACAGTTAGAGGTACTAGTACTCTACTGTAGTACAGTTAGAGGTACTAGTACTTTACTGTAGTACAGTTAGAGGTACTAGTACTATACTGTAGTACAGTTTGAGGTACTAGTACTTTACTGTAGTACAATTAGAGGTACTAGTACTTTACTGTAGTACAGTTAGAGGTACTAGTACTTTACCGTAGTACTATTAGAGGTACTAGTACTTTACTGTAGTACAGTTAGAGGTACTAGTACTCTACTGTAGTACAGTTAGAGGTACTAGTACTTTACTGTAGTACTGTTAGAGGTACTAGTACTTTACTGTAGTACAGTTAGAGGTACTAGTACTCTACTGTAGTACAATTAGAGGTACTAGTACTTTACTGTAGTACAGTTAGAGGTACTAGTACTTTACTGTAGTACAGTTTGAGGTACTAGTACTTTACTGCAGTACAGTTAGAGGTACTAGTACTTTACTGTAGTACAATTAGAGGTACTAGTACTTTACTGTAGTACAGTTAGAGGTACTAGTACTTTACTGTAGTACAGTTAGAGGTACTAGTACTTTACTGTAGTACAGTTTGAGGTACTAGTACTTTACTGTAGTACAGTTAGAGGTACTTGTACTGCAGTACTTTTAAAGCAGGTAAAGATCTTCTGTGACTGAGGAGGTTTCACTCGGTGTGAATCCTGAGGTTACAGATGATGAGAAGCAGGAAGTGTCTGCTGCTCACCTTTGTGACTACAGCACAGAGGTCAGAGGTCAGCGCGGCTCCAGACAGTCAGGAACTGGCTGCTGGAGCAAAGTTCACAGCAGTGTTGAAAATCAGAGAAATGATGAAGAAATGTCCGCACAGATGTTTGGCTGCAGATGTTTGATGAAGAAATCTAAACTGTGTCCTCACAAACAACCGGCACAGGAAACACTCATTATTATATTATATTATATTATTATTATTATATTATATTATATTATATTATATTATATTATATTATATTATATTATATTATATTATTTTCAGATATTTTAACTTCATGATGATTTTATTCAGTTTGTTTTCAGACAGGAAATGGGCCTACATTACCCAGCATGCCCTGCGTCTGACTGTTAATCTGTCACTTTATAATATTATTAATAAATGTGTCAGTTTATCTAAATAAGGCCTGTTAGTAAAGCTGCTGATCGGTGCTGATCTCCAATATCGACATTTCAAGATATTATGTGTAAAACTAAATGTGTATACATTTATTTACATTTTCATAAAAACACATAAAGTACAACTTTGATTCAAACTGATTTTTCTGAATAACAGTGTCACAGTGTGATGTCACAGTGTGATGTCACAGTGTGATGTCACAGTATGATGTGACTGTGATGTCACAGTGTGATGTCACAGTGTGATGTGACTGTGATGTCAGAGTGTGATGTGACTGTGATGGCACAGTGTGATGTCACAGTGTGATGTCACAGTGTGATGTCACAGTGTGATGTGACTGTGATGGGACAGTGTGATGTCACAGTGTGATGTCACAGTGTGATGTCACAGTGTGATGTCACAGTGTGATGTCACAGTGTGATGTGACTGTGATGGGACAGTGTGATGTCACAGTGTGATGTCACAGTGTGATGTCACAGTGTGATGTCACAGTGTGATGTCACAGTATGATGTGACTGTGATGTCACAATGTGATGTCGTCCCGCTGCAGTGATCTGATTGGTCTCAGGTCACATGAACACATAATGAGATGTTGTGACTGTGTGAAATCAGCTGACTCACCAGCCAGAGGTCAGAGGTCAAACAGCTGAGCAGCCAGGATGAGGTCAGACCAGAGTCTATGTCCAATATTATATTCAACTAATACAGTATACACACATATATACATATATATATATGTATATATATATATATATATATATGAAACATGAGGCATGTATAAATGTGAGTATAGATGTTATAAGACAGTCGACGGCAGCCTGATTTGGTCACATGACTTCATGGTGAATCTGGGCCAGTCACAGTAAAGAGAGTTATTCAGTTTCATCCCAGAAATGTAAAAAAGACGTGTAATGAAATTTTAAATATGATCTAATATGCACATATTGAACAGAGACATTTCCTGTGGAGACGCCTCGCCTCAACTTCAAATATCTTCACATGTTTCCACATTCAGTTTGAGAGCGTGTGACTGACAGCTGCTCGCTGCTGGAGGCTGCAGACGGACATGAAACAGAAATAAAAGGTGTATTTGTCCTTTAAACGTCTCAGGAGTCAAACACAGAGACGTTTGTTTGTCCTTTCTGTCCAACATCTCAGAGGCAGAGTGAGATATCTGCAAAGATGTTCTACATGAAAAATACACCTGAACTCTTCGTATAGATTAATGCTTCAACTCTCAGAATATTTGATCACATCATAAATTCATGTCAGGTGATTTTCTGATTTTTATACTTTTACCCCAATTTTCACATTTCAGGTTTTTATTACTTAACTTTCAGAGTTTTAATACAGAAGTTTTATTTTTGTATACAACTTTTCATATTTGATTAAATATGTCCTGTCCTGTCCTGGCCTGTCCTGCACTGTACTGTACTGTCCTGCACTGTACTGTACTGTCCTGCACTGTACTGCACTGTCCTGTACTGTACTGCACTGTCCTGTACTGTACTGCACTGTCCTGTACTGTACTGCACTGTCCTGTACTGTACTGCACTGTCCTGTACTGTACTGCACTGTCCTGTACTGTACTGTACTGTACTGTCCTGTACTGTACTGTCCTGCACTGTACTGTACTGCACTGTCCTGTACTGTACTGCACTGTCCTGTACTGTACTGTACTGTACTGTCCTGTACTGTACTGTCCTGCACTGTACTGTACTGCACTGTCCTGTACTGTACTGCACTGTCCTGTACTGTCCTGTCCTGCACTGTACTGTACTGCACTGTCCTGTACTGCACTGTCCTGTACTGTACTGTACTGTCCTGTACTGTACTGTCCTGCACTGTACTGCACTGTCCTGTACTGTACTGCACTGTCCTGTACTGTACTGTACTGTCCTGTACTGTACTGTCCTGCACTGTACTGTACTGCACTGTCCTGTACTGTACTGTACTGTCCTGTACTGTACTGTCCTGCACTGCACTGTACTGTCCTGTACTGTCCTGTACTGTACTGTACTGCACTGTCCTGTCCTGTACCTGTGCTCGCTGCTGGAGGCTGCAGACGGACATGAAACAGAAATAAAAGGTGTATTTGTCCTTTAAACGTCTCAGGAGTCAAACACAGAGACGTTTGTTTGTCCTTTCTGTCCAACATCTCAGAGGCAGAGTGAGATATCTGCAAAGATGTTCTACATGAAAAATACACCTGAACTCTTCGTATAGATTAATGCTTCAACTCTCAGAATATTTGATCACATCATAAATTCATGTCAGGTGATTTTCTGATTTTTATACTTTTACCCCAATTTTCACATTTCAGGTTTTTATTACTTAACTTTCAGAGTTTTAATACAGAAGTTTTATTTTTGTATCCAACTTTTCATATTTGATTAAATATGTCCTGTCCTGTCCTGGCCTGTCCTGCACTGTACTGTACTGTCCTGCACTGTACTGTACTGTCCTGTACTGTACTGCACTGTCCTGTACTGTACTGCACTGTCCTGTACTGTACTGCACTGTCCTGTACTGTACTGCACTGTCCTGTACTGTACTGTACTGTACTGTCCTGTACTGTACTGTCCTGCACTGTACTGTACTGCACTGTCCTGTACTGTACTGCACTGTCCTGTACTGTCCTGTCCTGCACTGTACTGTACTGCACTGTCCTGTACTGCACTGTCCTGTACTGTACTGTACTGTCCTGTACTGTACTGTCCTGCACTGTACTGCACTGTCCTGTACTGTACTGCACTGTCCTGTACTGTACTGTACTGTCCTGTACTGTACTGTCCTGCACTGTACTGTACTGCACTGTCCTGTACTGTACTGTACTGTCCTGTACTGTACTGTCCTGCACTGCACTGTACTGTCCTGTACTGTCCTGTACTGTACTGTACTGCACTGTCCTGTACTGTCCTGTACTGTCCTGTACTGTACTGTACTGCACTGCACTGTCCTGTAGTGTACTGTCCTGTACTGTAAAGTACTGTACTGTACTGTACTGTACTGCAATGTACTGTCCTTCACTTTACTGCACTGTACTGTCCTGTACTGTCCTGTCCTGCACTGTCCTGTACTGTCCTGTACTGCACTGTCCTTCACTTTACTGCACTGTACTGTCCTGTACTGTCCTGTCCTGCACTGTCCTTCACTTTACTGCACTGTACTGTACTGTACTGTACTGTACTGCACTGCACTGTCCTGTCCTGTACTGTACTGTACTGTCCTGTACTGTACTGTACTGTCCTGTACTGTACTGTACTGTCCTGTACTGTACTGTACTGTACTGCACTGCACTGTCCTGTCCTGTACTGTACTGTACTGTACTGTCCTGTACTGTCCTGTACTGTACTGTACTGTACTGCACTGCACTGTCCTGTCCTGTCCTGTAATGTCCTGTACTGTCCTGTAGTGTACTGTCCTGTACTGCCCTGTACTGTACTGTACTGCCCTGTACTGTACTGTAGTGTACTGTCCTGCACTGCAATGTACTGTCCTTCACTTTACTGCACTGTACTGTCCTGTACTGTCCTGTACTGTCCTGTACTGTCCTGTACTGTCCTGTAGTGTACTGTCCTGTACTGCCCTGTACTGTACTGTACTGTCCTGTACTGTACTGTACTGTCCTGTCCTGTAATGTCCTGTAATGTCCTGTAATGTCCTGTACTGTCCTGTCCTGTCCTGTGAGTTTTTAGCTCAGTTATCTTTTGAGATAATTAAAATGACACAAACGTCTTGTAGTTAAAAACTAATTGTGCTATAACTAGAAAATGTCTTTAATGACATACATGTTTAAATTTAAATGTGTCTCATTAATGATCATAATTGTAATAATGACAAATAATAATACTGATAAATGATTGAAAGAGTCTGTTCTTATATGAACACTACTACATCATTACTGTACTGAAACATCTCGTTTTCTGGCTGCTGTATAAAACGTTTCTGTTGGTTCCTGAGAACAAACTGACGCTCTGATAAAAATCTGTAGCTGAGTCTGTAATTAAAGTCCCGCGAGGCCTCGACTGATTGTTACTGTACAGACTCACAGGGAGGGGTGGGGGGGGGCACAGAGGGGGGGGGTGCGGTTAGAGTCACAGGTGGGACTGGACCTGAGATGAAAAGCTTCAGGCGACCTGCAGCTGTTACAGAAACGTTGAAACTTCCTGTTTGATGTGACTGATAAACAATCACCTTCCTAGTCTGCGACCTTTGACCTCTGAGCTCACAGCGCATGGAAACAATTTCAGTCCGCTTGTTAGCCAGCGACAGCGAATCAGAAGCCTTCCTGTGCTAGAGAGAAGCTCATTGGCTTTTTATTACATTTTCACTAAATGTCTCATTTATTATTTTATTGTACTTTTCATTTTTCTCTGAGCAGAAAGGCTCTATGAATAGATTTTATTATATTATTATTATTACATTATTAGTTATTTAAGTTAAAACACAACAAATAAAAAAAAGGTTTCATTTCAGGCCAAAAAATAAAGTTCAGGCTTCTTGTTCAGTCAATCAATCTTTATTTATAAAGCTCCAAATCCCAACAGAGTCATGTGAAGGCTCTTTCCACATAGAGCCCTAACCCTCAGAACCAGACTCAGAGTGGGAGAACATCTTTTAACAGGAAGAACCCTCAGAACCAGACTCAGAGTGGGAGAACATCTTTTAACAGGAAGAACCCTCAGAACCAGACTCAGAGTGGGAGAACATCTTTTAACAGGAAGAACCCTCAGAACCAGACTCAGAGTGGGAGAACATCTTTTAACAGGAAGAACCCTCAGAACCAGACTCAGAGTGGGAGAACATCTTTTAACAGGAAGAACCCTCAGAACCAGACTCAGAGTGGGAGAACATCTTTTAACAGGAAGAACCCTCAGAACCAGACTCAGAGTGGGAGAACATCTGCCTCGACCGGTTGGAGTAGAGAGGAGAGAGAGGAAGGAGAGGAGAGAGAGAGGAGAGAGAGGAGAGAGGAAGGATAGAGGAGAGAGAAGAAGGAGAGGAGAGAGAGGAAGGAGAGGAAGGAGAGGAAGGAGAGGAGAGAGGAAGGAGAGGAGAGAGGAAGGAGAGAGGAGAGAGGCACAATGAAAGTCAACAACACAAAGACAACAAGAAAAAACAAAGATGATTAAAACAGAAGTTGAACAAACGTGTGAAAAATATAGAAATAAAGTTCTAACATTTCAAACGTGTAGTAAAGATTAAAAGAGCTCCGT
The DNA here is from genome assembly GCF_027409825.1 of Scomber japonicus. NCBI lineage: Eukaryota > Metazoa > Chordata > Actinopteri > Scombriformes > Scombridae > Scomber > Scomber japonicus. The sequence goes on along the minus strand of NC_070588.1, from coordinate 483,046 downwards.
GTTTGTTCCTGCAGTCAGATTCAGTCATCAGGTACTGTAGATGATGAAGATGAAGCTGATGATGATGATGATGATGATGATGATGATGCTGTGTGTGGGTTTATATGTGTGAGGTCTCTGGCTGGACTCCATCTCAGTGAATATGGAGCATTATGCAGCTTCATTGTGTCTCAGCGCTGGTTTGTTGTCTCTGGTCTCATCCTCTTTTTGTCTTGATGAGTGTAACCTCCCGCCGTCCTCCTCCAGCTCCTCCAGCTCGTCCTGGATCTCCTCCAGCTCCTCCAGCTCCTCCAGCTCCTCCAGCTCCTCCAGCTCCTCCAGCTCGTCCTGGATCACCTCCAGCTCCTCCAGCTCCTCCAGCTCCTCCAGCTCGTCCTGGATCTCCTCCTCAGGCGTAAACACCGGCAGACAAAAGGCCCGCGCTGCTTTCTGCTCCGTCTGCAGCCACCTTACAATGTTCAGTTCAAAGACTCACACACACACTTTATCCAGCGGATCCAATCTGTAAACAGGAAACATCCCCACAGCCTGCCAGAGACACACACACAGAGAGATACACACACAGAGACACACACACATACACACACACACACACAGAGACACACATACACAGATACACACACACACAGATACACAGAGATACACACACAGAGATACACACAGAGATACACACACAGAGATACACACACACACACACACACACACACACACACACACACACACACAGATACACAACTCCACACACACACACACACACACACACATATATACACACACACACAGATACACACTAACACACACACACACACAGATACACACACACACACCCACACATAGAGATACACACACACACACACACACCTAACATGCAAGCTGCTTATTATCAGTAACGAGTAAAAGTGAACTTTGACCTTTATCACAGTTTATTTTAATGTTAAAGTTTCAATCATGTATTTTTCTTTATGTTTGGACTCCTGATGCATTCTGGGAGAAACTGTAGTAAAAGTCATCCTGATGCATTCTGGGAGAAACTTTAATAAAAGTCGTCCTGATGCATTCTGGGAGAAACTCTAATAAAAGTCGCCCTGATGCATTCTGGGAGAAACTTTAATAAAAGTCGTCCTGATGCATTCTGGGAGAAACTGTAATAAAAGTCGTCCTGATGCATTCTGGGAGAAACTCTAATAAAAGTCGCCCTGATGCATTCTGGGAGAAACTTTAATAAAAGTCGTCCTGATGCATTCTGGGAGAAACTTTAATAAAAGTCGTCCTGATGCATTCTGGGAGAAACTGTAATAAAAGTCGTCCTGATGCATTCTGGGAGAAACTGTAATAAAAGTCGTCCTGATGCATTCTGGGAGAAACTGTAATAAAAGTCGCCCTGATGCATTCTGGGAGAAACTTTAATAAAAGTCGTCCTGATGCATTCTGGGAGAAACTTTAATAAAAGTCGCCCTGATGCATTCTGGGAGAAACTTTAATAAAAGTCGCCCTGATGCATTCTGGGAGAAACTTTAATAAAAGTCGTCCTGATGCATTCTGGGAGACACTTTAATAAAAGTCGCCCTGATGCATTCTGGGAGAAACTTTAATAAAAGTCGTCCTGATGCATTCTGGGAGAAACTGTAATAAAAGTCGCCGTCGTTCCTCTGCTCACTTTTTATTTATTCTTTTATTGAAGATTTATTTATAATTCATAACTGTGTAAATGTGTCAGTCAGCCAAGCACATTATAAATATAACTAAACATATTACTACAAAATAAAAGCACAACATAAATATAACTAAACATATTACTACAAAATAAAAGCACAACATAAATATAACTAAACATATTACTACAAAATAAAAGCACAATATAAATATAACTAAACATATTACTACAAAATAAAAGCACAATATAAATATAACTAAACATATTACTACAAAATAAAAGCACAACATAAATATAAATAAACATATTACTACAAGTTTTAGTAAGTTTAAGTATTAATTAATTATTTAATATATAATAATAATAATAAAATGTGTGAGCAGATGATGAGCTCTGTGAGTTTCTACCTGACTGCACACTGAGCCCCCCCCCACTCCCCCCCACCCCACACCCCCGCTCCCCCCCCCCCCGGCCGCCACAAACAAGGCATTGTGGGTCGGCAGAGAGGCGACAGTGTTGGACGGCCGCTGCTCACAGCTGCGTGCACACTGAGCCCCCCCCCCCCCCCCCGCCCTGAGCGCGCTGTAAGCAGCGGCCTGAAGAAGACCTCTGTGTCCGCTAGAAAGCTGCACGACAGACAATAAGGCAGAGTGTCTGAGGATTATATCATTACTGCTATTAATAACTTCTAATTATATATTTATTACACTGTTAATAACATCAATCAATCAATCAATCTTTATTTATAAAGCTCCAAATCACAACAGAGTCATGTGAAGGCTCTTTCCACATAGAGCAGGTCTAAACCGAAGTCTTCAGGTTTCATTTAAAGAGAGGGCTGTCCCTGGTCTCTGATCCTGTTTGTGATCTTCATGGACAGAGTCTCAAGGTGCAGCTGGGGGGAGGAGAGAGTCCAGTTTGGGGACCTCAGAATCACCTCTCTGCTGTTTACGGTTGATGTTGTTCTGTTGGACTCTACAGGTGAAGTCCTCCAACAGGCTCTGGGACGGTTTGCAGCTGAATGTGAAGTGGTTGGGATGAGAGTCAGCACCTCCACATCTGAGGCCATGCTGCTCTGCTGGAACAAGGTGGACTGCCCCCTCAGGGTTGGGGGGGGGGGGGGGTTGCTTCCCCAAGCGGAGGAGTTTAAGTACCTCGGGGTCTTGTTCACCAGTGAGGATCAGATGGAGCGTGAGGTTGACAGGTGGAAGGGTGCTGCATCAGGTGGATCGGTGCAGGATCAGCAGTGACGGTGTTGCTCCAGACAGTCCTGGTGGAGAAGGAGCTGAGCCTGAAGGCAAAGCTCTCAATTTACCGGTCGGTCTACGTCCCAACCCTCACCTCTGCTCACCAGCTTTGAGTAGTGACCGAAAGAATAAGATCGTGGATACAAGCGGCTGAAATTAGTTTCCTCCGACGAGTGTCTGGGCTCAGCCTTAGAGATCGGGTCAGGAGTTCAGACATCCGGGGAGGCTAGGAGTAGAGCCGCTGCTCCTTCACATGGAAAGGAGCCAGCTGAGGTGGTTTGGGCTCCTGGTCAGGATCCTCCTGGACGCCCCCCTTTAGAGGAGTTCCAGGTCCAACTGGGAGGAGACCCAAAACACACTGGAGGGATTACATATCTCTGCTGGTCTGGGAACAGCTTGGGATCCTCCAGGAGGAGCTGATGAGCAGAGCTGGAGAGAAGGAGGTCTGGGTTTCACTGCTCAGCCTGATGAGGATAAGTGACAGAGGATGGACGTTATTAATCTGATTATTCATTTATTACACTGACCTTTATAACAGGAACATTATTATTATACACATATAGATTATATTCATGTTTAGCAGGTTAAATGTTCATTTGATGATATTTATGTATTTGTGATAAAGTTTTATTCTTACTGGAACAGTGATACATGATTCTGTGTTTTCTGCTTCAGGATGTATTTCATCCTGCTGGGGGCGCTAGAGGAGGTCTGGTAGTGGAAATCATATTTGTTTTATAAATGTTATATTATTTAAAATTCTGTTTATTGTCTCAAATGTTAAAAAACTAAAGTCAAGTTTAACAAAGACAGACGAAAATATATTTACATATTTATATTAATATGCCTGGTTAGGGTTAGGGTATTTATTATATAATTTAGTTTTTATTATTATTTTGAAATCAATTTTATTTGATTACATTTTCATAGTTTGTATTTCTTGTCAAACTGTCTGAGTCACCTGTATGACAGATGATGTACAGATAAAGATGCTGCTGAGTGTTAAACTGTTCTGAGTCACAAACTGAATCCTGAATGAAAAAGAAGTAATGAGCACAAACTTCCAGAAACACCCCCCCCCCCCCCCCACACACACACACACACACACACACACACACACACACACACACACCCGTTCCCCTGTCAGCTGTGAGCAGCAGATGCACATCGGCCCTCAGAGGACCCTGCAGGCCTCTAACTGGTCCTGGATCAGATTCTGGACCCAGTGAAGCGTCAACGCCTCGAACTCTGCAGCAAAAGTTAGAGAAGAAGAAAAGTGTCAGTTCAGCGTGTTCCTCAACATACATGACCCCCCCCCCAACATACAAGACCCCCAACATACATGACCCCCAACATGCATGACCCTCAACATACATGACCCCCAACATACATGACCCCAACATACATGACCCTCAACATACATGACCCCCAACATACATGACCCTCAACATACATGACCCTCAACATACATGACCCCAACATACATGACCCCCAACATGCATGACCCCAACATGCATGACCCCCAACATGCATGACCCTCAACATACATGACCCTCAACATACATGACCCTCAACATACATGACCCCAACATACATGACCCCCAACATACATGACCCCAACATACATGACCCCCAACATACATGACCCCAACATACATGACCCCCAACATACATGACCCCAACATACATGACCCCCAACATACATGACCCCAACATACATGACCCCCAACATACATGACCCCCAACATACATGACCCCAACATACATGACCCCCAACATACATGACCCCCAACATACATGACCCCCAACATACATAACCCCTCCCCAACATACATGACCCCAACATACATGACCCCCAACATACATGACCCCCAACATGCATGACCCCCAACATACATGACCCCCAACATACATAACCCCTCCCCAACATACATGGCCCCCAACATACATGACCCCCAACATACATGACCCCCAACATACATAACCCCTCCCCAACATACATGACCCCCAACATACATAACCCCCCCCCACATACATGACCCCCAACCTACATGACCCCAACATACATGACCCCCAACATACATGACCCCCCCAACATGCATGACCCCCAACATACATGACCCCCAACATACATGACCCCCATCATACATGACCCCCATCATACATGACCCCAACATACATGACTCCCAACATACATGACCCCATGACCCCCAACATACATGACCCCAACATACATGACCCCCAACATACATGACCCCATGACCCCCAACATACATGACCCCCAACATACATGACCCCAACATACATGACCCCCAACATACATGACCCCATGACCCCCAACATACATGACCCCAACATACATGACTCCCAACATACATGACCCCAACATACATGACTCCCAACATACATGACCCCATGACCCCCAACATACATGACCCCAACATACATGACCCCCAACATACATGACCCCATGACCCCCAACATACATGACCCCCAACATACATGACCCCAACATACATGACTCCCAACATACATGACCCTCAACATACATGACCCCAACATACATGACCTCCAACATACATGACCCCCAACATACATGACCCCCAACATGCATGACCCCCAACATACATGACCCCCAACATACATGACCCCATGACCCCCAACATGCATGACCCCCAACATACATGACCCCCAACATACATGACCCCCAACATACATGACCCCATGACCCCCAACATACATGACCCCCAACATACATGACCCCATGACCCCCAACATACATGACCCCAACATACATGACTCCCAACATACATGACCCCAACATACATGACTCCCAACATACATGACCCCATGACCCCCAACATACATGACCCCAACATACATGACCCCCAACATACATGACCCCATGACCCCCAACATACATGACCCCCAACATACATGACCCCAACATACATGACTCCCAACATACATGACCCTCAACATACATGACCCCAACATACATGACCTCCAACATACATGACCCCCAACATACATGACCCCCCAACATACATGACCCCCAACATACATGACTCCCTACATACATGACCCCCAACATACATGACCCCAACATACATGACCCCAACATACATGACCCCCAACATACATGACCCCCAACATACATGACCCCAACATACATGACCCCCAACATACATGACCCCCAACATACATGACCCCCAACATACATGACTGCTACACATGATCTTGACATAACCCTTTATTGGGCAAATAATTATATTTGGTAACTTCTGTAAATATCCCAAAATATCCTTCCTTCCTTCTTTCCTCCCTCCTTCGCTCTTCCCTCCCTCCTTCTTTCCTTCTCTCCTTCCTCCCTTCCTTCTTTCCTCTGTCCTTCCTCCCTCCTTCACTCTTCCCTCCCTCCTTCTTTCCTCTCTCCGTCCTTCCTCTTTTCCATTCTCCCTTTCTCCGTCCTTCCCTCCTCCCTCCTCCCTCCCTCCTACCTTCCTTATTTCCTCTGTCCTTCCTTCCTCTCTCCCTCCTTCTTTCTTTCCTTCTTCTCCCTTCCCTCCCTCGTTCCTCCCTTCCTTCTTTCCTCTGTCCTTCCTTCCTTTTTTCCTTTCTCCGTCCTTCCCTCCTCCCTTCCTCCTACCTTCCTTATTTCCTCTGTCCTTCCTCTCTTCCTTCCTTCCTCCCTCCTTCTTTCCTCTGTCCTTCCTTCCTCTTTTTCTTTCTCCCTTTCTCTGTCCTTCCCTCCTCCCTCCCTCCCTCCTACCTTCCTTATTTCCTCTGTCCTTCCTCTCTCCTTCTCTTTCTTTCCTTCTTCTCTCTTTAGATGTGTCTATGTATACACATTTGTAACTAAGCATTTCCATTTCCTTTATTATTTCGTCATTGTTGTTGTGTTGGTCCAGTCGGGGGGGGGGGGTGGAGGGGCGTTTGTGTGTGTGTAAAAGAAATCTTTTGTAACTTTGCTGATAAGCCGTGTCACTACTCATCATGTATGTTACATGTTACACAGAATACATGAACATATTAAAGTCTAACCCTTTCTGCTCCTTCATCAGCTCGGTGTGATGTCGCTGATGAAGCTGAACGATGATGAAGCTGAAGATGAAGATGATCCCGTCGGTAATTGATTTGATTTGTTTTCGTCTGTGAGGGTTTGTGGGGGAAGCTGCAGCGGCTGCACCTGATTGGACAGACTGAGTCTCCTCTGTGAGCATTGTGTGCAGCGTTAAGCCTGAGCTCAGGAAACTGTACGCTGCCCGCGGCGCTCCTGTTGCTTAAACAGCCTCCTCCTTGTCATTTACTCTCACTCTCCACTGAGGGGAGAAAAGATGTCCACAGCAGACAAACAAATGTGTTTTTCAGCAGCAAACAGATAAAGATTTGATCCCTGTCGCCCCCCGAGGAGGCGATTTGGATGTGAAAGGAGAATCGGGGACAGAGGAGAACCACAGGCAGTTATGAATGTGCGTTTGATTTCATAAAGCGACGGGGGGATCTGGATCACAGTGAGATGCTTGTTGAGCGCTCGCCCAGATGTGCGCCCGTTCAGACCGAGCGCATCAATGCGTCCCTGTTCGCCTTGTTCCTGGAGACACTGAGGGGCCCTGATCTGCACCTCACCCCAGGGGATGGCAGCGTGCCGCGGGAGCCCCGACAGGCCGGCCCCTGCAGCGCCGCACTCACACAACAGCACAGAAAGCTGCAGAACACGCTGCGGGGAGGGGGGGGGGGGGGGGCATGTTCAGAGATGGAGGAGATACCACACAGACTCAAGACTAGACCCCAGACCCCAGACCTCAGACCTCAGACTCATCACAACACCAAACATGAAATAAGATGAAACGCTGGAGAAGCAAAGACTGAGCTGAAAGCATGAAGAGACAGCAGCTGTAATAAACTCTGAGAGATGAAGACCTGACACCTGGAAGAGACTCAAACTGACTCTGAAGGTTTGTCTGCTCTGGGCTCCCGTACTAAGTCTCCTCCTAAACTCAAACACACTGATTCTTATCTTCAGGTCCTTTAAGTAAAAGTCACAGTGATGGAAAAACTCAACATTCAGAAATAAACTTTATTCCACTGATGAATGAGATACGTCAGAGAGCAAAAACAAGTCATAATGTTTACAGTTACAGTTACAGTGTGTATATGTGTGTATATGTGTGTATATGTGTGCCACCCCCCCCCCCCCCCCCCCCCCCCCCCCCCCCTAATGACGTAATCACCGAGAGGCTTCCCTGTGGGCGGATCTCCAAAACTCACAAGAAGAGAGCAGCAGACTCCGGCAGCTGAAACGTTCAAGATGCTGAAACGCAAAATGCACGTTCACAGATGAGCTGCGACAAAACGTCCCAGTTTACGGACCGGGTCGGGACATGCGGGAGGGTCGGGACATGTGGGAGGGTCCGTGTGCAGAGCTGGTACTTATGTGTCTGTGTCCAGTAAAGATGGCAGGGTTAGAGTCACAGCTCACATGGACACAGAGAAACATAAGAAGACAGTGTGTGTGAGGTGAGAGAAGTTTATTTAGAGCATTATTTCATGATGTGATTCAGAGTCAGGTTCTGGTGGCTCATGTTTCAGCTCATAGTTTAATACAAGAACCAACAACCAGCAGAAAGAAGAGTTTCACATCTATCATATAAAACTCAGGGAGATAAAAACTGTTTCAGTAAAACTTCAAATCAGGACGAAACCAACACATGTTTGAGGAGAGACAGAAACATGATGAGAGTTATGAACACTAATGTAAATAATAAGAGAGGAGGTCAGAGGTCAGAGGTCAGAGGTCAGAGTCAGAGGTCAGTCATGTGACCTGGAACACATCTCATGCTGTGACCCACATACACTGATGATTTATGACTCAGTGATTCAGCAGCTTGTGATGTCGGATGGAAATCCCCCAAAAACACACACAGCAGTTTACTACTGCCTCAGAGTACAGAGTAATCTGATTACTGTTTAACCCTCCTGATGTCCTCCAGTCAAGAAAGGAAGGAAAGGAGGGAGGGAGGAAGGATGGACGGAGGAAAGAAGTAAGGAAGGAAGGAAGGAGGGAAAGAAGGAAGGGAGGAAAGAGAGAAGAAGGAAAGAGGAAGGACAGATGGAAGGAAGGAAGGAAAGGAGGGGAGGAGGGACGGTCAGAGGAAAGAAGTAAGGAAGGAAGGAAGGAAGGTAGGAGGGAGGGAGGAAAGAAGGTAGGAGGGAGGGAGGAAGGGAGGAAAGAAGGAAGGAGGAAAGAGGAAAGAAGGAAGGAAGGAAGGAAAAAAGGACAGAGGAAAGAAGTAAGGAAGGAAAGAAGGTAGGAGGGAGGGATGAAAGAAGGAGGGAGGAAGGGAGGAAGGAAGGACAGAGGAAAGAAGGAAGGGAGGAAAGAAGGACGGAGGAAAGGGGAAAGAAGGAAGGGAGGGAAGGACAGAGGAAAGAAGTAAGGAAGGAAGGAAGGTAGGAGGGAGGGAGGAAAGAAGGTAGGAGGGAGGGAGGAAGGGAGGAAAGAAGGACGGAGGAAAGAGGAAAGAAGGAAGGAAGGAAAAAAGGACAGAGGAAAGAAGTAAGGGAGGAAAGAAGGACGGAGGAAAGGGGAAAGAAGGAAGGAAGGAAAGAAGGTAGGAGGGAGGGAGGAAGGACGGAAAGAAGGACAGAGGAAAGAAGGAAGGGAGGAAAGAAGGATGGAGGAAAGAGGAAAGAAGGACGGAGGAAAGAAGGAAAGAAGGAAGGAGGGAGGGAGGAAAGAAGGAGGGAGGAGGACAGGAAGGTTAAATGTTAGCTCCACAGTAACAGTAACATGATTTAATGGAGACTATAATGGTCTCTCAGGACTCAGGTTGGTTTAATTGTTTAACGTTCATGTTTTTTCTGGATTCTAAATAAATCAGATTATTTCATGTTGAGAGAATCAGACTGATAATAAAATGAAATGCTGGAGCAGTGTGAGGTTGATATGAACCTGGCTGAGAGTGTAAAGCCTCCACATGATGATGATGATGATGATGATGATGAAGAGAGCAGAGCTGCATTGTGAGCTGCATCTTTGTGCCTCTGACTGAAGATGAGAGCAGGATGATAATCTTCATCTAATGCAGAGACACCTGTCACAGCAGCAGAGTGCTTCCTCTAATGTCTCTGTAAGCAGATTAGCTTCTGTAATGCAGGTAGAGGAGGAATATTCATGCAGCTAAGTGCTTATGTAATGTCTCCTCCGTCCTCCTCCGCCGCCTGAGGAGCCCGAGGCCTCGGCACCCACATCATAATCTGCTGCACATACATAAACACAATATATCATTAACATCAGATATGAAGCTCGGCTCAGTCCACTGTTCCTGGATCAGGGTTACAGCTGCTCTCTCATTGGTTGAGTCCTGGTTGGGTTTCTTTCATCGTGTTCACGTCGACCTCCTCGATGCTGCTGCTGCTGCTGCTGCTCTCTGTAGACTCTCTCTGTAACTCTGCTGCTGCTGCTGCTGCTGCTGCTGCTGCTCTCTGTCTGTAGACTCTGTGTGTACCTCTGTGTGTAACTCTGTGTGTACCTCTGTGTGTAACTCTGTGTGTAACTCTGTGTGTAACTCTGTGTGTAACTCTGTGTGTAACTCTGTCTGTAACTCTGTCTGTAGACTCTGTGTGTAACTCTGCTGGAGAAATAAACTTATCATTATTATTTAGTTGCACTTCTATTGCAGTAATTACGACAGTCAGAGCCGTACGAAGCCTTCAGGTTACCGTAGTTACTGCAGGACAGGAATAAACTGCCTGGTTGGGTTTTAATAGATCATCAGATATGAGAGAGAGGTTTCTGAGAGGAGACTGTCCAGCTGAAGGAAGGTTTAAAGTGACATACACATGAATATCATCTGCATAGCTCCTTTAAATGAGGAGCACAGACAGAGACAAGAGTAGAGGAGCTAACTCTGACCCTGAGGGACCAAAGACATGCAGACATCTGATCATCATTCAGCAGAGAGGAACCCAAACCAGTTCCTCTTAAACTGCACGTTTAACCCTTTATAGACTGTTCATATTGTAACGGGTGGAGGTGGTAGGACCCAGTAGGACCCAGTAGGACCCAGTAGGACAGAACACCAGTGAGCAGTATGAAGAGGTCTTTATTTTAGTCCACAAGGTGAACAGGTACATACAGAATGTGTAGGGTAACAGGTTCAGGGTTACTGAACACAGAGTTACAGCAGGTAAGACTCTGCCACCAGCACTACAGACATGAGGGTGACCAGGCTGGAAGTCCTGGGCTCTGCTGACAGGAGAGAAGCCGGAGGACGCCACACAGGAACAGGTCTAACCCTAACCCTGGGGGTCAGGGACAGAAGGCTGGAGCATTCACCAGGGAAGACACGAAGAGAGGAAGGTCTGACATGAAGACATGAAGAAATGCAAAAAGGCAACATGACGATCTGGCTGAGAGTGAGAGGACAACAGGAGTATTTATACAGGCTTGATTACAGATGAGCTGCAGCTGAGAGTCTCCAGGTGATTACTGATGAAGGCCAGGTGAAGAGTTAACTGATGAGGAAGGTGTGGCTGATTAGCAGGAGTAGAGCAGAGGTGTGGTGAATGGAAAGTTACCAGCAGAACAGACATATTCTCTCCTCCCACTGATTCATGTGTCAGAGCAGAGAGAAACATCTCCTATCACACAATATCATGTCCTGTTTTACCTCAGCTAAGGCTATATGAGTATATGGGCGTATATATATGAGTATATATATATATATGAGTATGTATGTAACTCTGCAGGTGACAGCTGTAATCTCACTGAACTCATCAAACAGCTGATTCTCCTCTCATCAAACTCAGATATCAGCCTACACTTCCCAGCATGCTCTCTGTGTTCTGTGTGTGTGTTGAGCCTCAGCTGCAGAGTGTGTGTGTAGCTCTGCTGACAGGTGGAGACACAGGAAGTGAGGAGGGGTTGGGGGTGGGGGGGGGGGGCAGAGGAAACCCCCCATCATGTGTAACAACTGGAACAGATTTGCTGGTTTCCAGTCTGAGCGCTCGGCTGCTTCCTTTAATTAGAGGAAGAGATTAACATGATGAGGAGATCTGCCCTCAGCACGTTCCCACGGCGACGCCAACAACCCCGTCACCACGGCAACCAGGAAACACCCTTATAAAAAACACGAGGTCGACTGTTGGTCACATGACTCACACATCCAGAATCACAGCGCTCCAATCACAGCGCTCCAATCAGTGAGTTTCTTGGTGTAAAATAAAGATGGCGGAGCTTCCTGTGTCACTACGGAAACGTTTTACTGCCAGAAACAGAAAGAATCAGTTTCACGTTATAACCAGATACTGAAACGTTTTTATTTCCAGCATGAAATATTTCAAACTTCAGTCTGTTTGTTTGCTTGTTTTGCATTTTGTAATTCTGTTTCCATAGAAACGATATTATGTGTAAAACAAATTTGAACGCTGTTAGGTCCAGATAAAAACAGTTTGGTCCTTTAGAGTCTAGTGGCGGGGAGTGGGTGGGGGGAGGGGGGGGGGGGGGGTGTAAATCCAAAAATGTACAAAAGTGAAAGCCTATTAGAGGAGTGAAGCATTTTGATCAGATTGCAAATACAAACATACAACACCCAAACACATCTGTTACAGCTTATCTGCTCTTAATATGCTGCTAATGCTGCTACCGCTGCACCCACCGCTGCTAATGCTACTGCTGCTGCACCCACCGCTGCTAATGCTACTGCTGCTGCACCCACGCTGCTACTGCTGCACCCACGCTGCTACTGCTGCTAATGCTGCTGCTGCTAATGCTGCACCCACCGCTGCTAATGCTGCTGCTGCTAATGCTGCTGCTGCACCCACTGCTGCTAATGCTGCTGCTGCACCCACGCTGCTACTGCTGCACCCACCGCTGCTACTGCTGCACCCAACGCTGCTACTGCTGCTGCACCCACCGCTGCTAATGCTGCTGCTGCTAATGCTGCTGCTGCACCCACTGCTGCTAATGCTGCTGCTGCACCCACGCTGCTACTGCTGCACCCACCGCTGCTACTGCTTCACCCACCGCTGCTACTGCTGCTGCACCCACCGCTGCTAATGCTGCTGCTGCTAATGCTACTGCTGCACCCACCGCTGCTACTGCTGCACCCACCGCTGCTAATGCTACTGCTGCTAATGCTACTGCTGCACCCACGCTGCTACTGCTGCACCCACCACTGCTAATGCTGCTGCTGCTAATGCTACTGCTGCACCCACCGCTGCTAATGCTACTGCTGCTAATGCTACTGCTGCTAATGCTACTGCTGCACCCAACGCTGCTGCTGCTGCACCCACCGCTGCTAATGCTGCTGCTGCTAATGCTACTGCTGCTAATGCTGCGGCTGCACCCACGCTGCTACTGCTGCACCCACCACTGCTAATGCTGCTGCTGCTGCTGCTTCTGCTGCACCCACCGCTGCTACCGCTGCACCCACCGCTGCTAATGCTGCTGCTGCTAATGCTACTGCTGCACCCACCGCTGCTAATGCTACTGCTGCAACCACCGCTGCTAATGCTACTGCTGCTAATGCTACTGCTGCTAATGCTACTGCTGCTGCACCCACGCTGCTACTGCTGCACCCACCGCTGCTACTGCTGCTGCTGCACCCACCGCTGCTACTGCTGCACCCACCACTGCTAATGCTGCACCCACCGCTGCTACCGCTGCTGCTAATGCTGCTGCTGCTACTGCTGCACCCACCGCTGCTACTGCTGCTGCTAATGCTGCTGCTGATGCTGCACCCACCAATGCTACTGCTGCACCCACCGCTGCTAATGCTGCACCCACCGCTGCTAATGTTGCACCCACCGCTGCTACTGCTGCACCCACCGCTGCTAATGCTGCACCCACGCTGCTACTGCTGCTGCTAATGCTGCACCCACTGCTGCTACTGCTGCACCCACGCTGCTACTGCTGCACCCACCGCTGCTAATGCTGCACCCACGCTGCTACTGCTGCACCCACCGCTGCTACTGCTGCTGCTGCACCCACCGCTGCTACTGCTGCACCCACTGCTGCTACTGCTGCTGCTAATGCTGCACCCCCGCTGCTACTGCTGCACCCACCGCTGCTACTGCTGCTGCTGCACCCACCGCTGCTACTGCTGCACCCACTGCTGCTACCGCTGCTGCTAATGCTGTACCCACTGCTGCTACCGCTGCTGCTAATGCTGCACCCACTGCTGCTACCGCTGCTGCTAATGCTGCACCCACCGCTGCTAATGCTGCTGCTGCTAATGCTGCTGCTGCTAATGCTGCTGCTGCTACTGCTGCACCCACCGCTGCTAATGCTGCTGCTGCACCCACCAATGCTAACGCTGCACCCACCGCTGCTAATGCTGCACCCACCAATGCTAACGCTGCACCCACCGCTGCTAATGTTGCACCCACCGCTGCTAATGTTGCACCCACCGCTGCTAATGCTGCACCCACCGCTGCTAATGTTGCACCCACCGCTGCTAATGCTGCACCCACCGCTGCTAATGTTGCACCCACCGCTCTATTTATACCTTTACATGCCCCCCCCCCCTTCACAGAGGATTTCAGGCTCTAACACTAACCCCCCCTCTCGGCCTCTAACCTGCTATCACAGGATTTATTTCCACATACCAACACAGGCTCGTTAGGGAGGGAGCGTCCAATCAGGAGGAGGAATTTCACCATCACCATCATCATGACCTCCATCACCTTCATCATCATCATCATCATCATCATCATCATCATCATCACAGTTGATACCTGCACAGTCTGCTGGCTGCAGCTCAGACACTCAGAGGATTTTCATGTCCGGCTGTAAGAGGCTTTTATTTTCATACTAATGCTCGACAACAACAACAATCACCTGATGATGTCATCAACGGCCGAAACACAGAGGCATCATGGGATATCTGTGTATTAAGGACAGACACAAAGAAGCTGCATGTATGAGTGTGTGCACAGTAAACTCTGTGCTCATAATGAGTCTCTGCACCAGTTCACATTCATAGATTCATTCAGTCATTAAAGCTGAATCCTAACCAGGCTGTCAGAGAGCGAGCAGCGAGCTCACTGGATTACACAACATCAACATGTCTGCTTCTCTTTCTGCTTCTCTGTCTGCTTCTCTTTCTGCTTCTCTTTCTGCTTCTCTTTCTGCTTCTCTTTCTGCATAAACACAAACGTCTTAAAGAGACAGGAGCTGAACCGGCCTGTTAGAGTCAGAGGCTGAACTGAGGCGAGGAGGACAGACTGATGAGAGGAAGTCATTGAGCCCGATGTGATCATGTCAGACTGTAGCGGGCCACGCGTTTACCATCCCTGATTTAAAGGATTTAAAAAAACTCAAAACTGACCAAACATGATGAACTCAGTGAAACGTGAACCCGACGGATTGTTCGAACATCAAATCTCCAGAAACACAAAAACTTCCTGAAAACATCTGGAGACAAAAAACAGACACGATAAATAACTGAAATATGTAAATATACATCAGACTGTGTGTGTGTGTGTGTGTGTGTGTGTGTGTGTGTGTGTGTGTGTGTGTGTGTGTGTCTGTGTCTGTGTCTGTGTCTGTGTCTGTGTGTGTGTGTGTGTGTGTGTGTGTGTGTGTGTGTGTGTCTGTGTCTGTGTGTGTGTGTGTGTTTGTCACATCGAGTCTGTTCAATCTGAACCTCTCGGGGATGATGTCCCACTTTCTTAATCTGATTTCACACACACACACACACACACACACACACACACACAGACACACACACACACACACACACACACACACACACACACACACACACACACACACACACACACACACACACACAAACACACACACACACACACAAACACAGAAACATTTAACTCTCTAAGTTTATTTGTATTTTATTGAAGGGCTCTGAGTCTGATTCCCAAATAAAGGTCAGAAACAGCAGCAACGTTTAGTTATTGTGTGTTTGGCTGATATTACATTCACTACGGTAAACTACTAATATTAATGTGTCACTATTAACGTACTAAATGTACAGTGTGTATTATCTCACACAGTTGGGGTGATGTCAAGTTTGCACACGCAGACCTTTAATAAACCACACACACACACACAGTGTGTAGATGAACACACACACAGTGTGTAGATGAACACACACACAGTGTGTAGATGAACACACACACACACACAGTGTGTAGATGAACACACAGTGTGTAGATGAACACACAGTGTGTAGATGAACACAGTGTGTAGATGAACACAAACCTGTAGCTGCAGGTGAGGCCGCGCTGCTTCATGATGAATGATTGATGAGCATCAGCTGATATTTGCGGGTGTTTTTCTTCTTCGTGTGTTTGTGAATCTGTGATGAGCTCCGGGCGGCTGGAGGACCTCGCTCGGTCCCGGCGGACGCAGACAGGAAACGCTTCGACCGACTCGCTCCGAACGTTCGAACGTTGGAGAGAGGAGCGTCGGCTTTCATCTGCTGCGAGTGTAATTCCCACGCTTAGTCTTCTCCTGCAGACTCTGAGATGAATATGCAGCCAGCTGAACATACCGAGACACATCAAACTTTAATCACCTCTCTGTATTTGCATATGATTCCAGGAGAGCAGCAGAAGAAGAAGTGTAGATTTATTCCCAGCGAGCGGTGACTCTGTCTTTGATGATCAGGACAATTAGGACGGATCAAAGTGGAGGTTCGACGAGGCCTGCAGCTCATTTGCATAATGAAATTAACTCCAGATGAGAAGAATCACTAATAGGAACAACTGATTGTGCATAATTCATATGCAGGAGAAACACTGTTTATGCTGCTAATTTAACTATTACACAGCTTGTTTTCAATTAACAGTTTGTTAATGAGCTTCTAGTTTACATTGGATCACATACATCTGTTAGTCTTCCTCATCTGTCTGCTGCTTGTCTGCAGGCTTCATGCTGTTTGTTTTAGATTACATCACATCACGTCCTCAGTAAAGCTTTCATCAGCACTAAGTCTACATCGATGAATCCAATCAAGCTGCAGAGAAACTGTGAATTAACACATAAGAATAATAAATCAATCAAACTTGACTTTACTGACTCTTTAAAATGTGAAAGTTATGAATTCAATATTTAAAACTGGACACAAAGACAAATATAAACCTTAAAGATTTATTTTAAACTGATTTAATTTTACAATCATGAAGACATTCGAGGAAAATCACAAAATGTATTTAAAACATTTTCAGTTTCATGAACATTAAATACAAACAGCTGATCAGGACTGAAATCACATTTAATCAGAAAACACCCCCCCCCTGAGCTGCTACCTTACCGTGGTGGAGGTCCCAATGACCCCAGGAGCTCAGTTGTCGGGCGCTTTATGCCCCTGGTAGGGTCTCCCATGGCAAACAGGTCCGGGGGGGGGGGGGGGGCAGACAAAAGGTAGCTCAGAAGGACCTTATGATGTATACGATATATGGTCGTCCGGTTCCCTCGCCCAGACGTGGGTCACCGGGCCCCCCCCCCGGAGCCAGGCCTGGGGGTGGGGCTCGGCAGCAAGCAGTAGGAGGGGCCAAAGGGGTCGGGTGCGTTGTGTTACAAACCGGCTCAAAGCCCAGAACAGAAACGGGAATCAAACATGACAACACGTATCTAAAATAATATTTATTACAAACTTAAGTTAAATAACCATGTTAATGAGTTCTATCAGTCATGAACGCTGGATGAGTGAAATGTGTGCCAACACAACCCAAACCAAAAGTCTAACATCTGGTTGGTGGAGGCCTGGAAGGAAGAGAAGAGAACAAGTAATTACAAAGCAGTCAGCTAAATAGGCTGAGGCCTAAACTACACAGGTGGAGGTAGTTTCCCTGACGTCCTCTCTAGTCCCACCCACTGGTTCCTGAGCCAAGAAGCCAAAGGAAAAAGGGAGAGAGGGACGTCACAATTGTGAGCTGGGCGGCAGCTGAAGGCTGCAGAAGCTAGCTCTAGGGACGTGGAACGTCACCTCTCTGGTGGGGAAGGAGCCTGAGCTGGTGGTCGGCCTCACCTCGACGCACAGCAAGGGCTCTGGAACCAGTCTGGAACCAGTCTGGAACCAGTCTGGAACCAGTCTCCTCCAGAGGGGTTGGACTCTCGTCCACTCTGGAGTTGCCACTGGTGAGAGGCGCCGGGCAAGGGTGGCAATACTTATTGCCCCCCAGCTTGGTGCCTGTATGTTGGAGTTTACCCCGGTAGACGAGAGGGTAGCCTCACTCCGCCTTCGGGTGGGGGGACGGATCCTGACTGTTGTCTGCTGGGGGACTTCAACGCTCACGTTGGCAGCGACAGTGAGACCTGGAGGGGTGTGATTGGGAGGAACGCCCCCCCCCCCCGATCTGAACCTGAGTGGTGTTCTGGATTCAGGAGGAGCAGTGTGGTTTTCGTCCGGGCCGTGGAACAGTGGACCAGCTCTACACCCTCTGCAGGATCCTTGAGGGTGCATGGGGCCCAACCAGTCCACATGTGTTTTGTGGACTTGGAGAAGGCATTCGACCGTGTCCCTCGGGGAGTCCTGTGGGGGGTTCTCCGGGAGTATGGGGTATCGGACCCCCTGATACGGGCCGTCCGGTCCCTGTATGACCGGTGTCAGAGCTTGGTCCACATCGCCGATAACAAGTCTGACTTGTTTCCAGTGAGGGTTGGACTCCGCCAGGGCTGCCCTTTGTCACCGATCCTGATCATAATCCTTATGGACAGGATTTCTAGGCGCAGCCGGGGTCCGGTTTGGTGACCTCAGGATTGGGTCACTGCTTTTTGCAGATGATGTGGTCCTGTTGGCTTCATCAGACCGGGACCTCCAACTCTCACTGGATCGGTTCGCAGCCGAGTGTGAAGCAGCCGGGATGAGAATCAGCACCTCCAAATCCCAGTCCGTGGTCCTCAACCGGAAAAGGGTGGAGTGCACTCTCCGGGTCGGGATGAGATCCTGCCCCAAGTGGAGGAGTTCAAGTACCTCGGGGTCTTGTTCACAAGTGAGGGAAGGATGGAGCGTGAGACCGACAGGCGGATCGGTGCGGCGTCTGCAGTAATGCGGACTCTGCACAGATCCGTCGTGGTGAAGAGAGAGCTGAGCCGAAAGGTTCCTACCCTCACCTCTGGTCATGAGCTTTGGGTTCCTACCCTCACCTCTGGTCATGAGCTTTGGGTTCCTACCCTCACCTCTGGTCATGAGCTTTGGGTCGTGACCCAAAGGACAAGATGGCGGGTACAAGCGGCTGAAATGAGCTTCCTCCGTAGGGTGGCTGGGCTCTCCCTTAGAGATAGGGTGAGAAGCTCAGTTATCCGGGAGGAGCTCGGAGTAGACCCGCTGCTCCTCCGCGTTGAGAGGAGCCAGATGAGGAGGCTCGGGCATCTAGTCAGGATGCCTCCCGGACGCCTCCCCGGTGAGGTGTTCAGGGCCCGTCCCACCGGTAGGAGACCCAGGACACGCTGGAGAGACTATGTCTCTCGGCTGGCCTGGGAACGCCTCGGGATCCCCCGGGAAGAGCTGGACCAAGTGGCTGGGGAGAGGGAAGTCTGGGCTTCCTGCTTAGGCTGCTGCCCCCGCGACCCGACCCCTGTCGCTGGGTGAAAGGCATGCTGGGAAGAATCGACAGCTTTTACTGTCAGAGGTCAAAGGTCAACAACTAAAGTAAATATACAGTTTATATCACATCATATAGTAATATTAATATTAACTAGAACTTTATCTGTAGAACACACAGCAGCTCGCCTACACTCTCTCAACATGACTGTGATGGTGTGTGTGTGTGTGTGTGTGTGTGTGTTTGTGTGTGTGTGTGTGTGTGTGTGTGAGTGTGTGTGTGTGTGTGTGTGTGTGTGTGTGTGTGTGTGTGTGTGTGTGTGTGTGTGTGGGAAGTGTTATTCCCATGCCCCGCTGCATTCCTGCCTCAGATCCCAGACGCGTTTTTAGGGTCTTGTATTTATTTTTCCTCCCCCAACGTGGAGGCCTGATTGGTTCCCACTGACACACACACACACACACACACACACACACACACACACACACACACACACACACTCACACACACACACACACACACACACACACACACACACACACACACACACACACACACACACACACACACACACTGGCTGGTCAGCGGTGACACTAGCCGGCCTGTGAGATGAAATATGAAGCGATAACAGAAACAGAACAAGACGACTCTGCAGCAGCTGTTCATCATGTGACTCAAAACTGTTTAAAGTCTCTCATATCTGAATTAAAGCTCCATGGAACCCTGACCTCTGACCTCTGACCTCTGACCCACACAGAGGTGAGATATGATGTTAGATCGGTAGATGCAGGAAGTTTACTGTTTGAACTATTCATATTTAACTCTCCTGTCGTCCTCCCCGGTCAGATTGACCCCGTCTCTCTTTTGACTGTTTCTTCTTTCCTTCCTTCCTCCTTTCCTTCCTCCCTCCCTCCTTACTCCTTTCCTTCCTTCCTTCCTTCTCTCCTTCCTCCTTTCCTTCCTTCCTTTCTCCTTTCCTTCCTCCCTGCCTCCTTACTCCTTTCCTTCCTTCCTTCCTCCCTCCCTCCCTCCCTCCCTCCCTCCTTACTCCTTTCCTTCCTCCCTCCCTCCTTACTCCTTTCCTTCCTTCCTTCCTTCCTCCCTCCCTCCCTCCATACTCCTTTCCTTCCTCTTTTCCTCCTTACTCCTTTCCTTCCTTCCTTCCTTCCTCCCTCCCTCCCTCCATACTCCTTTCCTTCCTCTTTTCCTCCTTACTCCTTTCCTTCCTTCCTTCCTCCCTCCCTCCCTCCCTCCCTCCTTACTCCTTTCCTTCCTCCCTCCTTACTCCTTCCCTTCCTTCCTCCTTTCCTCCCTCCCTCCCTCCATACTCCTTTCCTCCCTCCCTCCCTCCCTCTCTCCATACTCCTTTCCTTCCTCTTTTCCTCCTTCCTCCTTTCCTTCCTTCTTTCCTCCCTCCCTCTCTCCTTACTCCTTTCCTTCCTCCCTCCCTCCTTACTTCTTTCCTTCCTTCCTCCTTTCCTCCCTCCCTCCCTCCATACTCCTTTCCTCCCTCCCTCCCTCCCTCCCTCCTTACTCCTTTCCTTCCTCCCTCCCTCCCTCCTTACTCCTTTCCTTCCTCTTTTCCTCCTTACTCCTTTCCTTCCTTCCTCCCTCCCTCCTTACTCCTTTCCTTCGTTCCTCCTTTCCTCCCTCCCTCCCTCCCTCCATACTCCTTTCCTCCCTCCCTCCCTCCCTCCATACTCCTTTCCTTCCTCTTTTCCTCCTTCCTCCTTTCCTTCCTTCTTTCCTCCCTCCCTCCCTCCTTCCTCCTTACTCCTTTCCTTCCTTCCTTCCTTCTCTCCTTACTCCTTTCCTTCCTTCCTTCTCTCCTTCCTTCCTTCTCTCCTTCCTTCCTCCCTCCCTCCCTCCATACTCCTTTCCTTCCTCTTTTCCTCCTTCCTCCCTCCCTCCCTCCCTCCCTCCTTCCTCCTTACTCCTTTCCTTCCTTCCTTCCTTCTCTCCTTACTCCTTTCCTTCCTTCCTTCTCTCCTTCCTTCCTTCTCTCCTCCTTCCTCCCTCCCTCCTGAGCTTCACGCAGCGTTTTCTAGGGAGTAGCCTCCGATGAGCAGCGGGCCCTTGAACCGGGCTCTCGGGGGGGAGCGGAGCAGCGGGCCCCCGGGGGGAGCGGAGCGGCGGGGGCGGGGGGGGGGGGGGGGGGAGCATGAATATTCAGCTGCAGGCCGGCTGCTGTCTGATCTGTATACATCACTGCGAGTCATTAACGTGTCGAGAGAAATGCAAATGTAGAAATCAGCATGTTTATTTTCATACTTTCATCAAATGATCCGAAATATCAGTCAGATCAGAAAAGTCATGAATTACCAGCGTTCAGGTGTCATGTGGTGTAACCGAGGAGATCATTTAACCCTCCTGTCGTCCTCCCGGGTCAAATTGACCCCATCTCTCTTTTGACTCTTCCTTCTTTCCTTCCTTCTTCCCCTCCTCCCTCCCTCCTTCCTCCTTTCCTCCCTCCCTCCCTCCTTCCTCCTTTCCTCCCTCCCTCCCTCCTTCCTCCTTTCCTCAGTCAGATTATAAAAGTGATGAATTACCTGAAACACAAACTAACCAACGTTCAGGTGTCATGTGGCGTAACCGAGGAGATCATTTAACCTGTCTCAGGGGGTTCAGGTCTGGTCTGGAGCAGCTTCCTGTCCCGCCGGACCAGCACAGGAAGTGGTGACCTGTAATGAGTCTCCCATGCTGCAGCGCTGTGACATCAGCGGTGACATCAGCGGTGACATCACGTGGCTCCGCCCCCTGACAGCCTCTCCTGAGCTTTGGTTATTTTTAGTCTAATTGTTGCATTCAGAGCTTCACGAGCTTCACATGAGGGATTAAAAGCTCTCCACTAAAGTTTATTTTTGGCTGTTTGGAATCACACATGAAGACAGAGTGCAGCTTTTATTATCTGAGGACACACATGGACAGCTTTTATGGCTTTATTATATTTATATTAAAGTTAAAGTCCTGCAAGCTCAGAGAGAAAAGATGAATTATGAAGCTCTTTAGTTTTCAGCTCAGTCATAAAAACGGTTTGATATTAATAACACATATAACGAGGTAGCATTACATATCTGAACCAGCAGGAACCTGATTATAATAAATATATAAAATGACATTAATGACATTATAACGTTATAATAATGATGGTAAATGAACTCACACAGAGAACAGGTGTCTGTAAGGGTTCGGGTAGACTCTTCACAGCGAGCAGGAAGTCAGAGTCCAGATGTTTATTTAACCCTCCTGCTGTCCTCGAGTCAAGAGAGGAAGGATGGAAGGAAAGGAGGGATGGAAGGGAGGAAGGAAGAAAAAAAGGGAGGAAGGAGGAAGGAAAGAAGGACGGAAGGAAGGAAGGGAGGAAAGGAAAGGAAAGATCTATCCATCCATCTATTTATCTATCTATCTATAAATGGATGGGTTGATCTTTCCTTTCCTTTCCTTCCTTTCTTCCTTCCCTCCTTCCTTCCTAGCGTAGTGTTGTGTAGAGGGTTGTGTAGATGTGTGTGTGTAGCTGTGATGTGTAGTGTTGTGTGTAGTGTTGTGTGTAGAGGGTTGTGTAGATGTGATGTGTGTAGTTGTGTAGCTGTGTGTAGCTGTGATGTGTATAGTGTTGTGTAGTGTAGCTGTGTGTGTAGGTGTGATGTGTGTAGAGGTGTGTATAGCGTTGTGTGTAGTGTTGTGTGTAGTGTTGTGTGTAGTGTTGTGTGTAGTGTTGTGTAGATGTGTGTGTAGCTGTGTGTAGAGGTGTGTAGTGTTGTGTAGAGGGTTGTGTAGCTGTGTGTGTAGTGTTGTGTAGCTGTGATGTGTATAGTGTTGTGTAGTGTAGAGGTGTATAGATGTGTGTATGTGTGTGTAGTTGTGTAGCTGTGTGTAGCTGTGTGTAGCTGTGATGTGCAGAGGTGTGTGTAGCGTTGTGTAGAGGTGTGTAGCTGTGATGTGTGTAGTTGTGTAGCTGTGTGTGTAGCTGTGTGTAGCTGTGTGTAGAGGTGTGTAGTGTTGTGTAGCTGTGTGTGTAGTTGTGATGTGTAGCTGTGATGTGTGTAGATGTGTAGATGTGTGTGTAGCTGTGTGTGTAGCTGTGTAGATGTGTGTGTAGCTGTGTGTGATGTGCCTCTGCTGTGGATTGAGGATGAAGGATTTACTTTGATCTTCGTGTCTGCAGACGTTACACAAACTACTCAGACAAGGTGGAGGATTTAGCGTTAATCAGTCTTACACACAAATGCAATCTGTGGACAGATGTTTTCTCCTGCGGCTGCAAAGCTGTGACCGCGGATTGGGAACGCCACCTGACACACACTCCTCAACGGTTCCCCCCAAACCGGCCTTTAATCTTTAATCTCAACACACTGATCAGCTGACTGTGTTTAAATCCTGTCTTTCTACAGGATGTGTGCATCAGTCATAACGTAAAGCAGGGGGTCAAACATACGGTCTGTGGGCCACAACCGGCCGGCCGAGGGTCTGATCCGGGTCTGATCCGGCCGAGGGTCTGATCGGGCCCGCTGGATATGTTTGGAAAGTATGAAGAACTGTGAGATTAAACATCTATCAGACTGTTTCTCTGGTGTCTAAATATACAGTTTTTGTTCTCACAAGGTAACTAGTTCCTTTATAATGGAGCTAGTTACTGGGGGGGGGGCGGGGGGGGGGGGTATGTCACCTCATTGTACTTATATAATAAACTTCATTCTTTCTCATTCGTCTCTGCTGACTGAAATAAAGTGTAGGAGCAGCGAAGGTGAGACAACAAAGACGAGAGTTCAGACTCACAGTCGGCCTCTCGACGGATCCAAACCTGTGATGAGTCGGACCTGTGATGAGTTGGACCTGTGATGAGTTGGACCTGTGATGAGTTGGACCTGTGATGAGTTGATGAGTTGGACCTGTGATGGGTTGGACCTGTGATGAGTTGGACCTGTGATGAGTTGGACCTGTGATGAGTTGGACCTGTGATGAGTTGGACCTGTGATGAGTTGGACCTGTGATGAGTTGGACCTGTGATGAGTTGATGAGTTGGACCTGTGATGAGTCGGACCTGTGATGAGTCGGACCTGTGATGAGTTGGACCTGTGATGAGTTGGACCTGTGATGAGTTGGACCTGTGATGAGTTGGACCTGTGATGAGTTGGACCTGTGATGAGTCGGACCTGTGATGAGTCGGACCTGTGATGAGTCGGACCTGTGATGAGTCGGACCTGTGATGAGTCGGACCTGTGATGAGTTGGACCTGTGATGAGTTGGACCTGTGATGAGTTGGACCTGTGATGAGTTGGACCTGTGATGAGTTGGACCTGTGATGAGTTGGACCTGTGATGAGTCGGACCTGTGATGAGTCGGACCTGTGATGAGTTGATGAGTCGGACCTGTGATGAGTCGGACCTGTGATGAGTCGGACCTGTGATGAGTCGGACCTGTGATGAGTTGATGAGTCGGACCTGTGATGAGTTGATGAGTTGGACCTGTGATGAGTTGGACCTGTGATGAGTTGGACCTGTGATGAGTTGGACCTGTGATGAGTCGGACCTGTGATGAGTCGGACCTGTGATGAGTTGATGAGTCGGACCTGTGATGAGTTGATGAGTCGGACCTGTGATGAGTTGGACCTGTGATGAGTTGGACCTGTGATGAGTTGGACCTGTGATGAGTTGGACCTGTGATGAGTCGGACCTGTGATGAGTTGGACCTGTGATGAGTTGGACCTGTGATGAGTTGATGAGTCGGACCTGTGATGAGTTGATGAGTTGGACCTGTGATGAGTTGATGAGTTGGACCTGTGATGGGTTGGACCTGTGATGAGTTGGACCTGTGATGAGTTGGACCTGTGATGAGTTGGACCTGTGATGAGTTGGACCTGTGATGAGTTGGACCTGTGATGAGTTGGACCTGTGATGAGTCGGACCTGTGGTGAGTTGATGAGTCGGACCTGTGATGAGTTGGACCTGTGATGAGTTGGACCTGTGATGAGTTGATGAGTTGGACCTGTGATGAGTCGGACCTGTGATGAGTTGGACCTGTGATGAGTTGATGAGTTGGACCTGTGATGAGTCGGACCTGTGATGAGTTGGACCTGTGATGAGTTGGACCTGTGATGAGTTGGACCTGTGATGAGTTGATGAGTCGGACCTGTGATGAGTTGGACCTGTGATGAGTTGGACCTGTGATGAGTTGGACCTGTGATGAGTCGGACCTGCGATGAGTTGGACCTGTGATGGGTTGGACCTGTGATGAGTCGGACCTGTGATGAGTCGGACCTGTGATGAGTTGATGAGTTGGACCTGTGATGGGTTGGACCTGTGATGGGTTGGACCTGTGATGGGTTGGACCTGTGATGAGTCGGACCTGTGATGAGTCGGACCTGTGATGAGTTGGACCTGTGATGGGTTGGACCTGTGATGAGTTGGACCTGTGATGAGTCGGACCTGTGATGAGTTGGACCTGTGATGAGTTGGACCTGTGATGAGTTGGACCTGTGATGGGTTGGACCTGTGATGAGTTGGACCTGTGATGAGTTGGACCTGTGATGAGTCGGACCTGTGATGGGTTGGACCTGTGATGAGTTGATGAGTTGGACCTGTGATGAGTTGGACCTGTGATGAGTCGGACCTGTGATGAGTTGGACCTGTGATGAGTCGGACCTGTGATGAGTTGGACCTGTGATGAGTCGGACCTGTGATGAGTTGGACCTGTGATGAGTCGGACCTGTGATGAGTTGGACCTGTGATGAGTCGGACCTGACTGATCTGGTATCAGTAGAGTCTCAGACTGAGGTTCTGTGGAACGACCCGCAGGCAGCAGCAGAGTCTCGGCGTCCTCTGTGTGTTTTGGACTCTGATGAAAGGAACATTTCTGGGTTCTGGTAAACTGGAGGTGAACGGCAGCTCTCGGTCTTAGAGGCATTACTGACGTTTCCTTGAAATTGGATAATTGCTGGCTGCCAGGAGCGAAGCATTCAGAGGAGCCCACACAGTTTGGCTTCCACTCGGCTTTCTTCTCCTCTGCTGAAGTTTAAATTATAGGTTGTCAGTCGGAGCGCTGTGCTGTAATTCTGTCCCTCTCTGTGAAGGCTGTGTAATTTGGGAGCGTATTGACTCGGAGCCAGCGAACGTCTGCTTGTATTGTTGATATGTGATGAGGAGAGGAGTTATCACATGTTGGTTACTGCAGCACACAAAGAAGAAGAAGACGTGGCTTTAACCAGGTCTGTTCAAATATCTGTTTAAAGACTGAACATGAAGTCAGCTGAGCTCAGACCCTCCGAACCCTCCGAACCCCCCGAACCCTCCTAACCCCCAACCCGAACCCTCCGAACCCTCCGAACCCCCCGAACCCCCAACCCTAACCCTCCGACAGTGTTGGGAAAGTTCACGTTCTACATGAACTAGTTCAGTTCATAGTTCATAATTCCAAATTATGAACTAAGTTCAGTTCTTTTTTTCAATACGTTGTGAACTATACTCATTTAAAATTGTTGCCACAGCAATTATTTCATTAGTTTAACACTGAAACTATGTCAGATTTCATCCAGTTCTATGTGCCGTTTTAGATTAGCAAACGATGTAACTGAAATTCGGATTTTATTTTTCAAAGCCGGTGGGCAGAGTTTGCACATAAACTTTAGATTGTTCCCTTCCTTGTCGATTTTCTCATAAAAATCACTAAGATAATTATATGATACCTCCTTATGTCCACATGCTGCTGTCGCCTCCATGCTGCTGTTTTGTTTTGTTTTGATGACGGCAGTGCGACACTGGCTGCCGTTGACTTGGTTGCCAGATCCACTCAAGTTGAGCTCTACTCAACTGTGGCGCTTTCGCACTTGTTAGAATCTGGCACAGACAAAGAAGCACACGCAACGGTTGGGCAACACTTTAGTGCGGTGTGTTTTTTGCCTGAACCTTATTGAATGAAATTAAAAAAGAGTGAACGTGACGTTCACAGACACCAGAATGAACGCGTTCATAGTAACTAACCCGTTCATCAGGCAGAAATACCGTTCGTTTGTTCAAGTTCACCAAAATTATGAACGAGTTCATGAACTTTCGTTCAATGAACACGTTCATGCACAACACTGCCCTCCGAACCCCCAACCCGAACCCTCCGAACCCACTACCGTCAACCCCTGGCACGGTCTTCCCCGGTCCACGGATCCCAGTACTTTTCATTCAGTATTTGTCATTCTTTCTTATTCATTCGTCTCTTCTGACTGAAATAAAGTGTAGGAGCAGCGAAGGTGAGACAGATCCCAGTACTTTTAAACCAACATATAGCAGAGGGGCTGGGGCTGGGCCTGGGTCTGGGTCTGGGTCTGGGTCTGGGCCGGGGCTGGGGCTGGGTCTGGGGCTGGGGCTGAGGCCGTTGCTGGGGCTGGGGTTGGGGCCGGGCCTGGGTCTGGGTTTGGGGCTGGGGTTGGGGCTGGGTCTGGGTCTGGGTTTGGGGCCGGGGCTGGGTCCGGGGCCGGGTCTGGGGCTGGGGCTGGGGCTGGGGCCGGGGCCGGGGCCGGGGCCGGGGCCTGGGTCTGGGGCTGGGGCTGGGTCTGGGGCTGGAGCTGGGGCTGGGGCTGGGGCCGGGGCCGGGGCTGGGTCTGGGTCTGGGTCTGGGGCTGGGGCTGGGTCTGTGGCCCTGGTCTGACACACGGTGGACCAGGGTTCAGTTCCCTGTGGGGGCAAAGCGTCTGATACCTTTCTGTCTAACAGGTTTTATTGGTTCTGGTTCTGGTTCTGGGTTTATAGCCGGCAGCAGCAGATCCTGGTTTGCTTCAGCACTTTTTATACGAACCTCATTTTAGCTCTTAATTTTATTCCCCTGCTCCAGGGTTCAAAACCTTCAACTACTATTTGAGTTCTCTCTTTTACTCCTTTTATAATGCTCTCTATTACAGTGCCATGATTTAAGATTTAAGACAATTATTTATTTATTTATATATATTTTTATCCGTCTTATCATATTTATCATTTACAACCTTTATAATATTAACCTTTTAAAGACACTTCCTCCTTCCTCTAACGCTTTTTAAATATCTTAATAAGAACAGAGGGACCCGTGCAGCCCGGACTGGGACCCCACTGGTCCCAGTACCCCTCCCCCCCCATTTTCAGCTTGGTTTAAAGTCTGGAGTCA
This sequence comes from Scomber japonicus, assembly GCF_027409825.1. Classification (NCBI taxonomy): domain Eukaryota; kingdom Metazoa; phylum Chordata; class Actinopteri; order Scombriformes; family Scombridae; genus Scomber; species Scomber japonicus. The sequence continues at coordinate 454,510 of NC_070588.1, read as the reverse complement.
TGTTTGATATCGGAGGTGTTTCCCTCTGACTGACCTCAGACCAGCGTCTGTGGGACAAACTGAGCCGTTGTGAAAGTGAGTCTGGGTCAGAGGACGCTCGGCCCCATGTGACCCAGAAACAGTCTGAAACCGTCTCAGAGTTCAACTCTAATGAATCTCTAATGAAACTACGTCACGTTCATTAACGTTTGAGTTTCTACGAACATTTTAATTCCTAAATGAGCCATAAAGAGTTTGAGTTTCAGCCAGTTTGGTTTTAACTGAGCTGCTGTTTCCTGTCTGACCCTAACCCTCGAACAGAAACTCTCAAATTAAAATCATCTAATTGTCCAAGTTTAGTTTTTTTATGACCTTCATACAAACAGACACTTTTATTTAACTTTGACTCGTTGAGGAAACTTTCATTTCTCACATTGTTGTTGTAATGAGGCCAGCAGCCTGCAGGGGGCGCTGGACTGCTCCAGCATCAGGTCTACTGCTCCAGGATCAGGTCCACTGCTCCAGGATCAGAGCAGACCAGGACTACACATGTTCCCACTTGTGAGTGGAGTATAAACAGTATCAGCTCTCAGAGAAACCTCCAGTAAAGTGAGTCCAGATCTCAGAGCCAAACCACAGGCTGGTTCCTGGACCTGGTCCAGAGCCGAGCCGGTTCCTGGACCTGGTCCAGAGCCGAGCCGGTTCCTGGACCTGGTCCAGAGCCGAGCCGGTTCCTGGACCAGGTCCAGAGCCGAGGCTCCGCGGTCTGGAAGCTCCCGGGTCAGATTGAGCTCTGAGTAAATAAAGCCTGACAGACACACCGGCCAAAAAAAGATATTTAAAGGCAGAACTGGATCCAGACTGAGTCTCAGTGAGGAACTGTTTCCTGTTTCCTGTTTCCTGTTCAGAGGAACGCCGTGGATCTGTTTCCTGTTCAGAGGAGAGCTGTGGATCTGTTTCCTGTTTCCTGTTCAGAGGAACGCTGTGGATCTGTTTCCTGTTCAGAGGAGAGCCGTGGATCTGTTTCCTGTTTCCTGTTCAGAGGAACACCGTGGATCTGTTTCCTGTTTCCTGTTCAGAGGAACGCTGTGGAACTGTTTCCTGTTCAGAGGAGAGCCGTGGATCTGTTTCCTGTTTAGAGGAACGCTGTGGATCTGTTTCCTGTTCAGAGGAACGCTGTGGAACTGTTTCCTGTTCAGAGGAACGCTGTGGATCTGTTTCCTGTTTCCTGTTCAGAGGAACGCTGTGGATCTGTTTCCTGTTCAGAGGAACACTGTGGATCTGTTTCCTGTTTCCTGTTCAGAGGAGAGCCATGGATCTGTTTCCTGTTCAGAGGAGAGCTGTGGATCTGTTTCCGTCACATCCTGTTTGTAGCTCGTGTTTTATTTTGAAGGCTGTTCTCTCCTTGTGTATTTTGTGAGTGTTACTTCCTGTTTCCCCTGCCTTGCTTGATTGGCTCATGTGTTTCACCTGCTGTTGTTTCTCTCACCTGTGTCTAGTTTAGTTATGACGTCATCGTGTGTGTAGGTTTGGTTTCTGCTCAGTCTCTGTGTGATTTTGAAGCGTGTCTCTGTTGAGTTGTTCATTCTTGGCTCGGTGCCTTCTTGTCCAGACCCTGTTTTGCCTTTTTTTGGGTCCGTCTGCTTCTCATCGTGACGGTTTCCTGTTCAGAGGAGAGCTGCAGCCACAAGATCAGTTCATGAAGGATCATTAAAAGCATCTCACACTCATTTCTGCTTTCCAACACGTTCTCTGATCAGTGTTATAAAGATACCTGAACACATTTAAGTTTTCATTCATCCCATTATCTATCGCTGTTAAACTCAGGCTGTTAATGAAGGGCTTCCTTTCTGTTAGCACTCGTGTGTTTCTGCACTAGTCTTTTTCTTTCTTGTCATGTGATGTGTTATACGTACCGTAGCAGCCCGTACGGTCCAAGACTCATTTCCTTCTGGACTAAATAAAGAAATCTTGAATCTTGAATCTTGGTATTATACTGTTCTTATAATCTGAACACTTCCACATGTTTATAATCTGATCTAAAGTCAAAGATCTGAACATCAACTATGTGAACAGTAGCAGCTTCAGGTTGAGTTTATATGCTGACACAGATCATTCCACATGTAGATAATAATACTATAACACACAGTGATGTAATGAGTCTGCTCTCTCCTCTCAGCTAGGAAAGGAATCATTCTGAAGTTCAGTTTCTCTTTGTGTTGAACATGCAGCAGACTTTAGACCTGACGCCGTTCTTCTTCTTCTCTGATATCTGCGTCTGTTTCCTGCCGTTAGTCTGAATCTGCATTCAGAGACAGAAGCTGCTGATTTGCAAACTGCAGCAGACGCGAGTCCTCGTCTTTTACTGGTCAATTAAAAAAGTATTGAAGAAAAAGTTAATTTGCAGACACAAACAGAAATGTAAAACAGAGGAGTCAGTGGAGCGAAACTCTTCTAATTGGAATATATGAATGTTTGTTGTTCAGCGGTGGATTAACAGTCTCAGAGGTCACATGGTGGATTCTGCTGGTTTACACTTCAAACCTGACAGAAGATTAATCAGGTACAAACAACAGAGACACATCTAATGAGAGCGATCAGCTGATCTACTCGCTGGTGTTGTTTCATGCTGTGTTCCACCTTTAACTCCTTCATACACAGCTTTACATGTCTTTAGAAATGATGATCAGTAGTCCTCATTTAAATGAAATTAGCTCATGTTTGACTCACAGACAGCAGTCTGATCATAATTAACCCTTCTCTTGTCCTCACGTCAAATCTGATCTGTTTCTGAGCTTCAGACTGAACTCTGAGCTTCAGACTGAACTCTGAACTCTGAGCTTCAGACTGAACTCTGAGCTTCAGACTGAACTCTAAACTCTGAGCTTCAGACTGAACTCTGAACACTGAGCTTCAGACTGAACTCTAAACTCTGAGCTTCAGACTGAACTCTAAACTCTGAGCTTCAGACTGAGCTCTGAGCTTCAGACTGAACTCTGAGCTTCAGACTGAACTCTAAACTCTGAGCTTCAGACTGAACTCTGAGCTTCAGACTGAACTCTGAGCTTCAGACTGAACTCTGAACTCTGAGCTTCAGACTGAACTCTAAACTCTGAGCTTCAGACTGAGCTTCAGACTCTGAACACATCACCGCTGCAGCTCCTCTAACAATCATAACATTTACTCCTGCTTGTCTGTAACTTGTGTCTCTTGGCTGTGAAGCCGTCAGCGAGCTTTCAGAGGAAAACAGAAAAAAGGGTTGTGATGTGTCATCAGATTCCCAGCGTTGCTCATTAAAGCGTTCCCACGGCGACCGACGCGCTTCAGCTGCAGCACATCTGGAGTCTGAAGCGTCTGAGAGCTGAAGCCGGGTTCAGATGTGAGAACAAGGAGCGAAGCGTTGAAGTTAAAGCAGCAGATCAGATTAAGTTAACATGGAAGAGCTGAAAGGAGCTGAAGTGTTGAAGCTTCAGTTTGACTGGCGGAGCTGAAAGGAATGAAAGTGACGGAGCTGAAAGAAACTCAGCTGGAGACAAACGGCTGAAACAGAAACATTAAAAGATCTTTTGAAGCGTTTCAGACGTTTTCTGCAGCTTTTAATAATTCTGGGTTATAATCAGTCTGCAGAGAAACTTCTTATCTAAAATCTATATTTAACCCTCGTGTCGTCCTCCCGGGTCAAGTTGTCTCTTCCCTCTTTCTTTCATTCCCTCCTTCCTCCCTCCTTTCCTTCCTTCCTTATTCCTTCCTCCCTTCCTTCTTTCCTCCCTCCCTCCCTCCTTCTCTCTTTCTTTCCTCTCTCCTTCTTTCATACCTTCCTTCCTTCTTTCCTTTCCTCCCTTCTTCCTTCCCTCCTTCCTTCCTCCCTCCTTTCCTTCCTTCTTCCTTCTTTCCTTTCCTTTCCTCCCTCCCTTCCTTCCTTCTTCCCTTCCTCCCTCCCTCCTTTCCTTCCTTCTTCCTTCTTTCCTTTTCTCCCTTCTTCCTCCCTCCCTCCCTCCCTCCTTTCCTTCCTTCTTCCTTCTTTCCTTTTCTCCCTTCCTCCCTCCCTCCCTCCCTCCCTCCCTTCCTCTCTTCCTCCCTTCCTCCCTTCCTCCCTCCTTTCCTTCCTTCTTTCCTCCCTCCCTCCTTTCCTTCCTTCTTCCTTCTTTCCTTTCCTCCCTCCCTCCCTCCCTCCCTCCCTCCTTTCCTTCCTTCTTCCTTCCTCTCTTTCTCCCTTCCTCCCTCCTTCTCTCTTTCTTTCCTCTGTCCTTCTTTCATACCTTCCTCCCTCCTTTCCTTCCTCCTTTCCTTCCTTCTTCCTCCCTCCCTCCTTTCCTTCCTTCTTCCTTCCTCTCTTCCTCTCTTCCTCCCTCCCTCCCTCCTTTCCTTCCTTCTTTCCTTCCTCTCTTCCTCCCTCCCTCCCTCCTTTCCTTCCTTCCTCTCTTCCTCCCTTCCTCCCTCCTTTCCTTCCTTCTTCCTTTCCTTCCTTCTTCCTTCCTCCCTCCTTTCCTCCCTTCCTTCCTCCCTCCCTCTCTTCCTTCTTTCCTTTCCTCCCTTCCTTCCTCCCTTCCTTCCTTCCTCCCTTCCTCCCTCCCTCCCTCCCTCTTTTCCTTCCTTCTTCTTTCCTCTCTTCCTCCCTTCCTCCCTCCTTTCCTTCCTTCTTCCTTCCTCTCTTCCTCCCTTCCTCCCTCCTTTCCTTCCTCCCTTCCTCCCTCCTTTCCTTCCTTCCTTCTTTCCTTTCTTTTCTTTCCGGAAGGACGACCCGAGGGTTAATGAATTAAACCCAGACACCTTGGCTGTCTGTTCCAGCTGATCAGCACGGAGCCACAGAGCTGCTGGTTCCTAGTATAAATATTCTTTTCAGTCTTTGTGTCGGATCATTCTTCTTCTTCACATCCGTCACGTCGCTCTAACACTCAGGATAAAAATGAATCAAAGCAAATAAACTGAAAGCTGATCTGTGTGTATTTACTGTTAAATATAAAAGTGTCATTTAAAGGATGTTTGGCTCATTAACGCACAGCTGAGTTATTTTCTTGTGTGGTGAGAATCTGTCCTCCTCACAAACACGTTGTTGTTCCTCTGTCCTTCTTTCATACCCTCCTTCCTTCTTTCCTTTCCTCCCTTCTTCCTTCCTCCCTCGTTTCCTTCCTTCTTCCTTCTTTCCTTTCCTCCCTTCCTTCCTTCCATCTGTACTTCCTCCACCCCCCTTTCTTCCCTCCTTCTTTCATTCCCTCCTTCCTCCCTCCTTCCTTATTCCTTCCTCCCTTCCTTCTTTCCTCCCCCCCTCCCTCCTTCTCTCTTTCTTTCCTCTCTCCTTCTTTCATACCTTCCTTCCTTCTTTCCTTTCCTCCCTTCTTCCTTCTCTCCTTCCTTCCTCCCTCGTTTCCTTCCTTCTTCCTTCTTTCCTTTCCTTTCCTCCCTTCCTTCCTTCCTCCCTCCCTCCTTTCCTTCCTTCTTTCCTTTCCTCCCTCCCTTCCTTCCTTCCTCCCTCCCTCCCTCCCTCCTTTCCTTCCTTCTTCCTTCCTCCCTTCCTCCCTCCCTCCTTTCCTTCCTTCTTCTCTTCCTCCCTCCCTCCCTCCCTTCCTTCCTTCTTCCTTCCTCTCTTCCTCCCTCCATCCCTCCTTTCCTTCCTTCTTCCTTCCTCTCTTCCTTCCTCCCTCCCTCCATTCCTTCCCTCCTTCCTTCCTCTCTTCCTTCCTCCCTCCCTCCCTCCTTTCCTTCCTCTCTTCCTCTCTTCCTTCCTCCCTCCCTCCATTCCTTCCTTCCTTCCTTCCTCCCTCCCTCCCTCCCTCCCTCCTTTCCTTCCTCCCTCCCTCCCTCCTTCCCTCCCTTCCTCCCTCCTTTCCTTCCTTCTTTCCTTTCTTTTCTTTCCGGAAGGACGACCCGAGGGTTAATGAATTAAACCCAGACACCTTGGCTGTCTGTTCCAGCTGATCAGCACGGAGCCACAGAGCTGCTGGTTCCTAGTATAAATATTCTTTTCACTCTTTGTGTCGGATCATTCTTCTTCTTCACATCCGTCACGTCGCTCTAACACTCGGGATAAAAATGAATCAAAGCAAACAAACTGAAAGCTGATCTGTGTGTATTTACTGTTAAATATAAAAGTGTCATTTAAAGGATGTTTGGCTCATTAACGCACAGCTGAGTTATTTTCTTGTGTGGTGAGAATCTGTCCTCCTCACAAACACGTTGTTGTGTCCCTCGGTGGGACACTTCCTGTCTCCGCGTCTCCTTTTCTCTGCGCTCAGATTGTTTCCCCGACCGACACAAAGATCTATGAAAAGAGAAACCATAAATTGAAATATAATGAACGGTTGGGCTTCTGGCCGCGGCTGAAA
>NC_070588.1:438208-443208 GCF_027409825.1 Scomber japonicus | reverse complement strand
ACAGTTTGAGGTACTAGTACTTTACTGTAGTACAGTTAGAGGTACTAGTACTCTACTGTAGTACAGTTAGAGTACTAGTACTTTACTGTAGTACAGTTAGAGGTACTAGTACTTTACTGTAGTACAGTTAGAGGTACTTGTACTTTACTGTAGTACAGTTTGAGGTACTAGTACTATACTGTAGTACAGTTAGAGGTACTGGTACTTTACTGTAGTACAGTTTGAGGTACTAGTACTTTACTGTAGTACAGTTAGAGGTACTACTACTTTACTGTAGTACAGTTAGAGGTACTAGTACTTTACTGCAGTACAGTTAGAGATACTAGTACTTTACTGCAGTACAGTTAGAGGTACTAGTACTTTACTGTAGTACAGTTAGAGGTACTAGTACTTTACTGTAATACAGTTTGAGGTACTAGTACTTTACTGTAGTACAGTTTGAGGTACTAGTACTATACTGTAGTACAGTTTGAGGTACTAGTACTTTACTGTAGTACAGTTTGAGGTACTAGTACTATACTGTAGTACAGTTTGAGGTACTAGTACTTTACTGTAGTACTGTTAGAGGTACTAGTACTATACTGTAGTACAGTTTGAGGTACTAGTACTTTACTGTAATACAGTTTGAGGTACTAGTACTTTACTGTAGTACAGTTTGAGGTACTAGTACTATACTGTAGTACAGTTTGAGGTACTAGTACTTTACTGTAGTACAGTTTGAGGTACTAGTACTATACTGTAGTACAGTTTGAGGTACTAGTACTTTACTGTAGTACTGTTAGAGGTACTAGTACTTTACTGTAGTACTGTTAGAGGTACTAGTACTTTGCTGGTCTTTTCACAGCTTCTGGCAGAAAGTGAAATGTAAAGCAACATGTTGACATCTCTGTCCACTTAATCCTGTTTTCATCTCTGAAGCTTTTAATCCCGATGGGGGGGGGGGGGGGGGGGGGGGGGGGGGGGGGGCGAGGAGGGGGGGGGGGGGATTAAAGTACAGTAAAATGAAAAGATCAACTTTTGATATTCAGACTGGTTCTGATTGGTTCAGCAGGAGACAGGTGAAGATAAACCTTCCTGACAGTCTGTCTGTGTCTTTATATGATATATAATATAAATGATAGTTGGGGGGGCTTAAAGAGACAGGAGCTAAAACGGCCTGTTAGAGTCAGAGGCTGAACTGAGGCGCTGCTGCTGTAATGTCCTGCAGCACCTGAAGGAGGCGCTGTTGCTGTAATGTCCTGCCGGCACCTGAAGGAGGCGCTGTTGCTGTAATGTCCTGCAGCACCTGAAGGAGGCGCTGCTGCTGTAATGTCCTGCAGCACCTGAAGGAGGCGCTGCTGCTGTAATGTCCTGCAGCACCTTTAGGAGGCGCTGCTGTAATGTCCGCAGCACCTGAAGGAGGCGCTGCTGCTGTAATGTCCCGCAGCACCTGAAGGAGGCGCTGCTGTAATGTCCTGCAGCACCTGAAGGAGGCGTTGCTGCTGTTAATGTCCCGCAGCACCTGAAGGAGGCGCTGCTGCTGTAATGACCTGCAGCACCTGAAGGAGGCGCTGCTGCTGTAATGTCCTGCAGCACCTGAAGGAGGCGCTACTGTAACGTCCTGCAGCACCTGTAGGAGGCGCTGCTGTAATGTCCTGCGGCACCTGAAGGAGGCGCTGCTGCTGTAATGACCTGCAGCACCTAAAGGAGGCATTGCTGCTGTAATGTCCTGCAGCACCTGAAGGAGGCACAGCTGCTGTAATGTCCTGCAGCACCTGAAGGAGGCGCTGCTGTAATGTCCTGCAGCACCTGAAGGAGGCGCTGCTGCTGTAATGTCCTGCAGCACCTGAAGGAGGCACTGCTGCTGTAATGTCCTGCAGCACCTGAAGGAGGCGCTGCTGCTGTAATGTCCTGCAGCACCTGAAGGAGGCACTGCTGCTGTAATGTCCTGCAGCACCTGAAGGAGGCGCTGCTGCTGTAATGTCCTGCAGAACCTGAAGGAGGCGCTGCTGCTGTAATGTCCTGCAGCACCTGAAGGAGGCGCTGTTGCTGTAACGTCCTGCAGCACCTGAAGGAGGCGCTGCTGCTGTAATGTCCTGCAGCACTTGAAGGAGGCGCTGCTGTAATGACCCGCAGCACCTGAAGGAGGCGCTGCTGTAATGTCCTGCAGCACCTGAAGGAGGCGCTGCTGCTGTAATGTCCTGCAGCACCTGAAGGAGGCGCTGCCTGCTGTAATGTCCTGCAGCACCTGAAGGAGGCGCTGCTGCTGTAATGTCCTGCAGCACCTGAAGGAGGCGCTGCTGCTGTAATGTCCTGCAGCACCTGAAGGAGGCGCTGCTGCTGTAATGTCCTGCAGCACCTGAAGGAGGCGCTGCTGCTGTAATGTCCTGCAGCACCTGAAGGAGGCGCTGCTGCTGTAATGTCCTGCAGCACCTGAAGGAGGCGCTGCTGCTGTAATGTCCTGCAGCACCTGAAGGAGGCGCAGCTGTAATGTCCTGCAGCACCTGAAGGAGGCGCTGCTGTAATGACCAGCAGCACCTGAAGGAGGCGCTGCTGCTGTAATGTCCTGCAGCACCTGAAGGAGGCGTTGCTGCTGTAATGACCCGCAGCACCTGAAGGAGGCGCTGCTGTAATGACCCGCAGCACCTGAAGGAGGCGTTGCTGCCCCCCCCCCCCCCCCCCCGCCTACCTGCTACAGGTAATCAATACATGTAAATATTAAATATGATTGTAATAAGTAATAATCAGACTAGATGAACGTGAATATAAATGTTAACTTGTTTTTTTCCATCAGATGAAAACATGTAAATATCTGCTGCTTCACTTTAAACAGAAGAAGGTTAATAAACTCGAGGCTGTCAGAGACGTTTAAGGGTTATTATAATCATAATGAGTATAAAGCAGGCTGGGTGGTCTCTCTCTCTCTGTCTCTCTCTCTCTCTCTCTCTCTCTCTCTCTCTCTCTCTCTCTCTCTCTCTCTCTCTCTCTCTCTCTCTCTCTCTCTCTCTCTCTCTCTCTCTCTCTCTCTCTCTCTCTCTCTCTCTCTCTCTCTCTCTCTCTCTCCTTCATGGTGAGTAAACAAGTAGTTTTATGCTTCGTGTTGCAACAGCAGCTTCTCAATCTGATTATCTCAGAAATATGAAGCAGCAGTTTGAGTCCATGATTAGATCAATGCTAACAAGAGCTTATTAAATTGATGTGATCGGCTCCACGTTGGCGTTCGTCCTCGCTGTCGGGGGTTTCCACTCAGAGTCCTGTGAGAGTCAGGAAACATCGGGACCACTTCCTGTCAGAGACTCACCTGAACCGGCTCAGCCAATCACAGGCAGGCTGTCAGGTGACGATCAGCTCTTTCATTCCTTCGGTCGTGGATCATTGAGGATGTGACTGATTTCCAGGGGTTAGGTTTAGTTCCCCTCCCTGAGCTGCTACCTTATCGTGGTGGGGGGGTTTGCGTGTCCCAATGACCCCAGGAGCTCAGTAGTCGGGTAGGCCTGGTAGGGTCTCCCATGGCAAACAGGTCCGGGGGGGGGGGGGGGGCCAGACAAAGGTAGCTCAGAAGACCTCTTATTAAGAATAAAATAAATGGTCTCCTGTTGCCCTTGCCCGGATTGTGGGTCACCGGGGACTAACCAGGCCCCCCCCCCCCCGGAGCCAGGCCTGGGGGTGGGGCTCGGTGGCGAACACCTGGTGGCCGGGGCCTTCTCCCATGGGGCTCGCCCGGGCACTGGGACTCCGGAGGCAGCAGACAGGTACCGGCAGACCAAGCGGAGCGCAGCTAGGGCGGTCGCTGAGGCAAAAACCCGGACATGGGAGGAGTTCAGCGAGGCCATGGAGAACCACTTCCAGACGGCTTCGAAGAGATTCTGGACCACCATCCAGCGTCTCAGGAGGGGGAAGCAGTGCGCCGTCAACACTGTGTACGGTGGGGGGGGTGGGGGGGACGGTGTGCTGCTGACCTCGACTCGGGACGTTGTGGATCGGTGGAAGGAATACTTCGAAGACCTCCTCAATCCCACCGACACGCCTTCCGGTAAGGAAGCAGAGCTGGGGGACTCGGGTGTGGGCTCTCCTATCTCTGGGGTGGAGGTCACCGAGGTGGTTAAAAAGCTCCTCGGTGGGAGGGCCCCGGGGGTGGATGAGGTCTCAGGGCCCCGGGGGTGGATGAGGTCTCAGGGCCCCGGGGGTGGATGAGGTCTCAGGGCCCCGGGGGTGGATGAGGTCTCAGGGCCCCGGGGGTGGATGAGGTCTCAGGGCCCCGGGGGTGGATGAGGTCTCAGGGCCCCGGGGGTGGATGAGGTCTCAGGGCCCCCGTGGGTGGATGAGGTCTCAGGGCCCCGGGGGTGGATGAGATCCGCCCCGAGTTCCTCAAGGCCCTGGATGTTGTGGGGCTGTCATGGTTGACACGACTCTGCAGCATCGCGTGGACATCGGGGGCAGGGCCTCTGGATTGGCAGACTGGGGTGGTGGTCCCTCTTTTTAAGAAGGGGGACCGGAGGGTGTGTTCCAACTATAGGGGGATCACACTCGTCAGCCTCCCTGGTAAGGTCTATTCGGGGGTGCTGGAGAGGAGGGTCCGTTAGAGGTCCTCCTCAAGACCTCGGGAACTAAATCCTGATCAATCAGAGGTTTGGGAACTGGTACTTTATACAGCTCCTAGACCCTGGTCCTGGTCTGGTCCTAGACCCTGGTCCTGGTCTGGTGCTAGACCCTGGTCCTGGTCTGGTCCTAGACCCTGGTCCTGGTCTGGTCCTAGACCCTGGTCCTGGTCCTGGTCCTAGACCCTGGTCCTGGGTTAGGGTTAGCGGTAATGAAGAAGAGGAGGAGGAGGATGAAGACTTGGATGCAGCTGATTCTGACCCAGTCGCTGCAGACACAGAAGAACCGCGGCCTGAATGGACCCTAAACCCCCCCCCCCCCCCCCCACCGCCCCCCCGCCGACCCCCTCCCCCCAGCCCCCCAGAGTCCAGCTGGGAGGAGGAGATGTTCTGTGTGTAGATTCTGTTTCTTTGTGATTCATG
>NC_070588.1:433419-437708 GCF_027409825.1 Scomber japonicus | reverse complement strand
CAACCATAACCCCCCCAACCATAACCCCCCAACCATAACCCTCTAATCATAACCCCCCAACTATAACCCCCCAACCATAACCCTCTAACCATAACCCCCCAACCCTTTACCCCCAACCATAACCCCCCCAACCATAATCCTCCAACCATAACCCCCCAACTATAACCCCCCCAACCATAACCCCCCAACCATAACCCTCCAACCATAACCCCCCAACTATAACCCCCCCAACCATAACCCCCAACCATAACCCCCCAACTATAACCCCCCCAACCCTGACCCACCAACCATAACCCCCCCAACTATAACCCCCCAACTATAACCCCCCCAACTATAACCCCCCAACTATAACCCCCCCAAACATAACCCCCCAACTATAACCCCCCAACTATAACCCCCCAACCATAACCCCCCAACTATAACCCCCCAACCATAACCCCCCAACTATAACCCCCCAACCATAACCCTCTAACCATAACCCCCCAACCCTTTACCCCCAACCATAACCCCCCCAACCATAATCCTCCAACCATAACCCCCCAACTATAACCCCCCCAACCATAACCCCCCAACCATAACCCTCCAACCATAACCCCCCAACTATAACCCCCCCAACCATAACCCCCAACCATAACCCCCCAACTATAACCCCCCCAACCCTGACCCACCAACCATAACCCCCCCAACTATAACCCCCCAACTATAACCCCCCCAACTATAACCCCCCAACTATAACCCCCCCAAACATAACCCCCCAACTATAACCCCCCCAACCCTTTACCCACAACCATAACCCCCCAACTATAACCCCCCCAACTATAACCCCCCAACTATAACCCCCCCAAACATAACCCCCCAACCATAACCCCCCAACCATAACCCCCCCAACCATAACCCCCCCAAACATAACCCCCCAACCATAACCCCCCAACCATAACCCTCCAACCATAACCCCCCCAACTATAACCCCCCCAAACATAACCCTCCAACTATAACCCCCCCCCCCAACCATAACCCTCCAACCATAACCCTCCAACCATAACCCCCCCAACTATAACCCTCCAACCATAACCCCCCCAACTATAACCCCCCAACCATAACCCCCCCAACACTGACCCTCCAACTATCACCCCCCAACCATAACCCCCCCAACACTGACCCTCCAACTATCACCCCCCAACCATAACCCCCCCAACACTGACCCTCCAACCATAACCCCCCCAACCGTAACCCCCCCAACACTGACCCTCCAACCATAACCCCCCCAACACTGACCCTCCAACCATAACCCCCCCAACCGTAACCCCCCCAACACTGACCCTCCAACCATAACCCCCCCAACACTGACCCTCCAACCATAACCCCCCAACCATAACCCCCCAACTATCACCCCCCAACTATAACCCCCCAACTATAACCCCCCCAACTATAACCCTCCAACTATAACCCCCCCAACTATAACCCTCCAACTATAACCCCCCCAAACATAACCCTCCAACTATAAACCCCCCAACCCTAACCCTCCAACTATAACCCTCCAACCATAACCCTCCAACTATAACCCCCCCAACTATAACCCTCCAACTATAACCCCCCCAACTATAACCCTCCAACTATAACCCCCCCAACTATAACCCTCCAACTATAACCCCCCCAAACATAACCCTCCAACTATAAACCCCCCAACCCTGACCCCCCAACCATAACCCTCCAACCATAACCCCCAACTATAACCCTCCAACCATAACCCCCCTACTATAACCCCCCCAACCATAACCCCCCAACTATAACCCTCCAACCATAACCCTCCAACCATAACCCCCCTACTATAACCCCCCCAACCATAACCCCCCCAACCATAACCCTCCAACCATAACCCCCCCAACTATAACCCTCCAACCATAACCCCCCCAACCATAACCCTCCAACTATAACCCCCCAACTATAACCCCCCAACCATAACCCTCCAACCATAACCCCCCAACCATAACCCCCACCATAACCCCCAACCATAACCCTCCAACCATAACCCTCCAACTATAACCCCCCCCAACTATAACCCTCCAACCATAACCCTCCAACCATAACCCCCCCAACCATAACCCCCCCAACTATAACCCGCCCAACTATAACCCCCCCAACCCTGACCCTCCAACCATAACCCTCCAACCATAACCCCCCCAACCCTGACCCTCCAACCATAACCCCCCAACCATAACCCCCCAACCATAACCCCCCAAACTATAACCCCCCCAACCCTGACCCTCCAACCATAACCCCCCCAACCATAACCCTCCAACCATAACCCCCCAAACTATAACCCCCCCAACCCTGACCCTCCAACCATAACCCCCCCAACCATAACCCCCAACTATAACCCTCCAACCATAACCCCCCCAACTATAACCCCCCCAAACATAACCCTCCAACTATAACCCCCCCCAACCATAACCCTCCAACCATAACCCTCCAACCATAACCCCCCCAACTATAACCCTCCAACCATAACCCCCCAACCATAACACTCCAACCCTTTACCCCCGACCATAACCCCCCCAACCCTGACCCTCCAACTATAACCCCCAACTTTAACCCTCCAACCATAACCCCCCAACCATAACCCCTCCAACCATAACCCTCCAACCATAACCCTCCAACTATCACCCCCCAACCATAACCCCCCCAACACTGACCCTCCAACCATAACCCCCCCAACACTGACCCTCCAACCATAACCCCCCCAACCGTAACCCCCCAACTATAACCCCCCTAACTATAACCCTCCAACCATAACCCCCCAACCAAGGTGGGGGTGGGATTCAATAAGTTTTGACTTCTTCCCACTCCCTTTCGAATGTTGTGGACAGTGCATTATATTTTCTGTCGGGTGTAGGTTCGCTATTTTTGGTGAGAACACTGTGCTTTCATTTTTTATGTGCTGTTTTTGTTTTGTTTTTTGTCACGCATTCGAAATAAAAAATAATCTAATCTAATCTAAAAAAAAAACCATAACCCCCCAACTATAACCCTCCAACCATAACCCCCAACTATAACCCTCCAACCATAACCCCCCAACCATAACCCTCCCACTGTAACCCCCCCAACCATAACCCCCCAACTATAACCCTCTAACCATAACCCCCCAACTATAACCCTCTAACCATAACCCCCCCAACCCTGACCCTCCAACCATAACCCCCAACTATAACCCCCCCAACCATAACCCTCCCAACCCTAACCCCCTTAACACTTCTTTAAGTATGTGTATGTGCAGAGGTGACAAAGTACACGACTTCACTACTTAGTAAAAGTACAGATACTCAAATACTAGTAAAAGTAGCTCAGTCACTATATTACTATACTACTACTATATTATTAACCCTTACCCTAACCCCTACCTTACCCAGCCCCCCCCACCCCCCCACCCGAACCCTAACCCCTACCTTACCCAGCCCCCCACCCCCCCCCCCACCCGAACCCTAACCCCTACCTCGGACTCTTTGAACAGGAAGTCAACTTAATCATTCTTCACTGCAACAGTTCTCGTATGTTTAACTATGATACTAAAGCACACTTATGTTAGTAGCTAACATTAAGCTAGCTAACGTTAGTAGCTAACATTAAGCTAGCTAACGTTAGTAGCTAACATTAAGCTAGCTAACGTTAGTAGCTAACATTAAGCTAGCTAACGTTAGCAGCTAACATCAAGCTAGCTAACGTTAGCAGCTAACATCAAGCTAGCTAACGTTAGTAGCTAACATTAAGCTAGCTAACGTTAGTAGCTAACACTAAGCTAGCTAACGTTAGCAGCTACTTTACCACGACATACTGTCTCAGGTTGGAAGATGAGTTTTTGTGATATAATTAGTTTGCAG
The DNA here is from genome assembly GCF_027409825.1 of Scomber japonicus. Classification (NCBI taxonomy): domain Eukaryota; kingdom Metazoa; phylum Chordata; class Actinopteri; order Scombriformes; family Scombridae; genus Scomber; species Scomber japonicus. Next base: position 433,833 of record NC_070588.1, on the reverse strand, counting down.
TAAACTCAACAAACATTTAAACTGAAACTAACAATCATGGGTTTGAGATCAGGCCGGAGGGTTAGGGCCCGGGGGGCTCGGTGGGAGTCTCTCCAGTTTCTTCCTCCATGTCTTCGTACGACATGACGTAGTACAGGTACGGATATATGACGTAGTACAGGTACGGATATACGACGTAGTACAGGTACGGATATACGACGTAGTACAGGTACGGCTATACGACGTAGTACAGGTACGGCTATACGACGTAGTACAGGTACGGATATACGACGTAGTACAGGTACGGATATACGACGTAGTACAGGTACGGATATACGACGTAGTACAGGTACGGCTATACGACGTAGTACAGGTACGGCTATATGACGTAGTACAGGTACGGATATACGACGTAGTACAGGTACGGCTATATGA
>NC_070588.1:425919-428419 GCF_027409825.1 Scomber japonicus | reverse complement strand
TCCATCCCTCCATCTGTCCTTCCTCCCTTCCTTCCTCCATCCCTCCCTTCCTTCCTTCCATCTCTCCATCTGTCCTTCCTTCCTTCCTTCCTCCCTCCCTCCCTTCCTTTCCTTCCCTCCATCTGTCCTTCCTTCCTCCCTCCCTCTGTCCTTCCTCCCTCCCTCCCTTCCCTTCCTTCCTTCCTTCCTTCCTTCCTTCCTTTCCTTCCCTCCATCTGTCCTTCCTTCCTCCCTCCCTCTGTCCTTCCTCCCTCCCTCCCTTCCCTTCCTTCCTTCCTTCCTTCCTTCCTTCCTTCCTTCCTTCCTTCCCTCCATCTGTCCAATCAATAAAAGGACATAGAGTGTAAATGAAAGATTAAAATGTAAAGTGCCTGTTCATCGCTGCAGCTTTAATTATTATTATTAGTGTTATTAGGGCCGAGCTCTAACCCATGCATGGGGGGGGGGGGGGGGCTGTTCATCGCTGCAGCTTTAATTATTATTATTAGTGTTATTAGGGCCGAGCTCTGACCCATGCATGGGGGGGGGGGGCATCCATCGCTGCAGCTTTAATTATTATTATTAGTGTTATTAGGGCCGAGCTCTGACCCATGCATGGGGGGGGTGAGGGGGGGGGGCGTTCATCGCTGCAGCTTTAATTATTATTATTTCTGGTTTTTGTTTCCGTTCAGTAACGAGATTAATTTCTTCTTTGTCTTCATTTTTAGGAACATTAAAACATATAATAATAATTATTACATGTTAATGAACATTAAGGGTTAGCGTTAGCGTTAGCACACTGAACTTTAACAGGAAGTGACATCATCACAGTTTGTTGTTATCAGTCTGATCGATGACATCGATGAGCTGATCAGGTGAAGATGAAGATGAAGTGTTTAATCTGACATTAAAACTAAATAAATTATATTTTTGTTTGTGCCGCTGTTCGTTAGAGTCGCGTCCTTTCTGCCCCCCCCCTTCTGCCCCCCCCCATTTCCTGTTTCCTGTTTAAAGGCGTCTATGCCGAAGTTAAAGATGTTTATTAAATAAACTGAAAACAGTCAAAATGATTAATCGTTCATTATTTAATATTTAATTATATTCAATTATAATTTACCTTCAAGATTAAAGATCAATATGTTTTATTGATTTATTGATCTGCTGCTTTCGCATCTACGATTAATCTATGATCTACGATCAATCTACGATTAATCTACGATTAATCTACGATCTATGATTAATCAATCAGTTCAGTTTCTTCTTTTCTTCAACATCTTCTGTTCAGATCTGTCTCTGGAAACGCTTCAGTAGTTTAAAACAAGCTTTGCAAATACATTAATACATTAATATAATAATATATTTATATATTAATCTATATTATAGATTAATCTATAATAAGTACAGTTTTTTGAGGAAACTGTGCTGAGACAGGCTAAGACTCCTCTCATGTCTACGTACTGCTTCCCTCTGGCAGACGTTAGAGTTTCAGTTAAACTGAACACATTTAAGTTTTCATTCATCCCGTTATCTATCGCTCTGTTAAACTCCGTTAACGAGGGTTAGGGTTAGGCTAACTCTTCCTTTCTGTAATGTGATGAATGTATGCTCCTCATGTCAATGGACTGTTAGCACTCGTGTGTTTCTGCTCTAGTCTTTTTCTTTCTTGTCATGTGATGTGTTATATGTACCGTAGCAGCCCGTACGGTCCAAGACTCATTTCCTTCTGGACTAAATAAAGAAATCTTGAATCTTGAATATTTATAGATGAATCTATTAATAGACTTATTTGAGTCATCGGGGGTTCAGTCCTCTTTTCTTCTTCTGCTGTAATGAGCGCAGCAGCCGTCTGACCAGCTGCTGCTGTCCCTCAACAAGCCCCCCCCCGACCAACAAGCCCCCCCCCCTGATATTTATAGTTCCTGTTCTCAGCTGTCACTCAGCTCAGCACATTTCACCCTGCACCCACAAAATCCTCAAAAGCTCCTAATGTGCAGGAACGCCAGTCCTGACTGAGTCCACCAACATACACATATATATATATAGAAGTACATAGAAGTATATACATATATATAAATATATAGACATATATACATATACACATATATATAGAAGTATATTGACGCTGCTGGACCTGACCACATATGTGGACGCTTAAATCTTGTGCCAGAGAACTGAGTCCTATCTTTCACTTTATTTTTAACAAGTCTTAAAGTCACAGCGTGTCCCTGCAGTCTGGAAGGACACGGTAGTCGTCCCTGTCCCAAAGGTCAGCTGCCCCAAGGTCCTAAACCATCTAAGACCGGTGGCTGTCTCATCAGTAGTCATGAAATCCTTTGAGAGATCCTGGAAGTAGGATGGCAGGCATTAGCTCCAATGATAGAGGCGTAGAGGACGCTACAGTTACCCTGAACATGTGGAGCAAGTCCGGCTTTTAACACAATGCAGCCTCACATCTTAGCAAAGAGGCTCCTAGAACAGTTGGTCCTTTGACTTCCTGACTAACACAGACAGGGTTAATGGA